>NW_027016119.1:7500-45000 GCF_036934945.1 Oncorhynchus masou masou | reverse complement strand
AAAACTGAGGATGGATCAACAACATTGTAGTTACTCCACAATACTGACCTAAATGACAGAGTGAAAAGGAGGAAGTCTGTACAGAATAAAAATATTCCAAAACATGCATCCTGTTTGCAACAACTTCACTAATTAAAACAAAACATGTTGCAAAGCTTTTTGTCCTGAAGGTGTTATGTTTGGGACAAATCCAATAAAACACATTACTAAGTCTCCATATTTTCAAGGATAGTGGTGGCTGCATCATGTTATGGGGTATGCTTGTCATCGTTAAGGACTGGAGAGTTTTTCAGGATAAAAAAGAAACGGCATGAAGCCAAGCAAAATCCTCGAGTAAAACCTGGTTCAGTCTGCTTTCCACCAGACACTGGGGGATGAATTCACCTTTCAGCAGGACAATAGCCTAAAACACAAGGGCAGAGGGAATAAGTGTAGGGGTATGAATACTGTCTGAAGCCACTGGGTATTTCAGTGTCAGCTATATCAGTGTAGGCAGTTGGTTTGGTCAAATAGTTCTGTGTGTATCTCTTCACTTAACCTCTCATCTCCCCTCCCATCTCAAATCCAATGTATTTATATAGCCCTTCTTAGATCAGCTGATATCTCAAAGTGCTGTACAGAAATCCAGCCTAAAACCCCAAACAGCAAGCAATGCAGGTGTAGAAGCACAGTGGCTAGGAAAAATTCCCTAGAAAGGACTGAGAGGAACCAGGCTATGTGGGGTGGAGATTATAAACCTAGAGAGGAACCAGGCTATGAGGGGTGGCCAGTCCTCTTCTGGCTGTGCCTGGTGGAGATTATAAACCTAGAGAGGAACCAGGCTATGAGGGATGGCCAGCCATCTTCTGGCTGTGCCGGGTGATGTTCAAATGTTCAAATGTTCATAAATGTTCATAAACGACCAGCATGGTCAAATAATAATAATCACAGTAGTTGTCGAGGGTGCAGCAGGTCAGCACCTCAGGAGTAAATGTCAGTTGGCTTTTCATAGCCGATCATTCAGAGTATCTCTACCACTCCTGCTGTCTATAGAGAGTTGAAAACTGCAGAACAGTTGAAACTGGGGCAGCAGCACGGCCAGGTGGACTGGGGACAGCAAGGAGTCATCATGTCAGGTAGTCCTGGGGCATGGTCCTAGGGCTCAGGTCCTCCGAGAGAGAAAAAGAAAGAGAGAAAGAGAGAATTAGAGAAGGCACACTTAAATTCACACAGGACACCGGATAAGACAGAACAAGTACTCCAGATATAAACTGACCCTTGCCCCCTGACACATAAACTACTGCTGCATAAATACTGGAGGCTGAGACAGGAGGGGTCAGGAGACACTGTGGCCCCATCCGATGATACCCCCGGACAGGGCCAAACAGGTAGGATATAACCCCACCCACTTTGCCAAAGCACAGCCCCCACACCACTAGAGGGATATCTTCAACCACCAACTTACCATCCTGAGACAAGGTCGAGTATAGCCCACAAAGATCTCCGCAATGGCACAACCCAAGGGGGGGGTGCCAACCCAGACAGGAAGATCACGTTAGTGACTCTACCCACTCAAATGATGCGCCCCTCCTAGGGATGGTTTTGAAGAGCACCACTAAGCCAGTGACTCAGCCCCTGTAATAGGGTTAGAGGCAGAGAATCCCAGTGGAAAGAGGGGAACCGACCAGGCAGAGACAGCAAGGGTGGTTCGTTGCTCCAGAGCCTTTCCGTCCAGAGCCTTTCCGTTCCGAGCAAGCCCATGTAATGCTTTGTAGGTTATCAATAAAACCTTGAAATCAGCCCTTGCTTTGACAGGAAGCCAGTGTAGGGAGGCTAGCACTGGAGTAATATGATCAAATGTTTTGGTTCTAGTCAGGATTCTAGCAGCCGTATTTAGCACTAACTGAAGTTAGTCTATCTGTCCTCTCCTCTCCTTTCCTAATTTACAATTCTGTTTTTTTGTATGTGTGTGTGTGTGTGTGTGTGTGTGTGTGTGTGTGTGTGTGTGTGTGTGTGTGTGTGTGTGTGTGTGTGTGTGTGTGTGTGTGTGTGTGTGTGTGTGTGTGTAGGTGCTGCCGCGTCAGACGTGTGGGTTGTTCACACACACCATTTACTATAAGGACTATCCTGGAGGACCTAAAGAACTGGACAACAGCATCATGGGAGGAGAGCTGTTCCTGACTGTCCTACTGAACCCAGTGAGTTAATTAACCCCTTACTGTCCTACTGAACCCAGTGAGTTAACTCCTTACTGTCCTACTGAACCCAGTGAGTTAATTAACTCCTTACTGTCCTACTGAACCCAGTGAGTTAACTCCTTACTGTCCTACTGAACCCAGTGAGTTAACTCCTTACTGTCCTACTGAACCCAGTGAGTTAATTAACCCCTTACTGTCCTACTGAACCCAGTGAGTTAACTCCTGACTGTCCTACTGAACCCAGTGAGTTAATTAACTCCTTACTGTCCTACTGAACCCAGTGAGTTAATTAACTCCTTACTGTCCTACTGAACCCAGTGAGTTAATTAACTCCTTACTGTCCTACTGAACCCAGTGAGTTAACTCCTTACTGTCCCACTGAACCCAGTGAGTTAACTCCTTACTGTCCTACTGAACCCAGTGAGTTAACTCCTTACTGTCCTACTGAACCCAGTGAGTTAACTCCTTACTGTCCTACTGAACCCAGTGAGTTAACTCCTTACTGTCCTACTGAACCCAGTGAGTTAACTCCTTACTGTCCTACTGAACCCAGTGAGTTATCTCCTTACTGTCCTACTGAACCCAGTGAGTTAATTAACTCCTTACTGTCCTACTGAACCCAGTGAGTTAATTAACTCCTTACTGTCCTACTGAACCCAGTGAGTTAATTAACTCCTTCCTGTCCTACTGAACCCAGTGAGTTAATTAACCCCTTACTGTCCTACTGAACCCAGTGAGTTAACTCCTTACTGTCCTACTGAACACAGTGAGTTAATTAACTCCTTACTGTCCTACTGAACCCAGTGAGTTAATTAACTCCTTACTGTCCTACTGAACCCAGTGAGTTAATTAACCCCTTACTGTCCTACTGAACCCAGTGAGTTAACTCCTTACTGTCCTACTGAACACAGTGAGTTAATTAACTCCTTACTGTCCTACTGAACCCAGTGAGTTAATTAACTCCTTACTGTCCTACTGAACCCAGTGAGTTAATTAACCCCTTACTGTCCTACTGAACCCAGTGAGTTAACTCCTTACTGTCCTACTGAACCCAGTGAGTTAATTAACTCCTTACTGTCCTACTGAACCCAGTGAGTTAATTAACTCCTTACTGTCCTACTGAACCCAGTGAGTTATATCCTTACTGTCCTACTGAACCCAGTGAGTTAATTAACTCCTTACTGTCCTACTGAACCCAGTGAGTTAACTCCTTACTGTCCTACTGAACCCAGTGAGTTAATTAACTCCTTACTGTCCTACTGAACCCAGTGAGTTAATTAACTCCTTACTGTCCTGCTGAACCCAGTGAGTTAATTAACTCCTTACTGTCCTACTGAACCCAGTGAGTTAACTCCTTACTGTCCTACTGAACCCAGTGAGTTAACTCCTTACTGTCCCACTGAACCCAGTGAGTTAACTCCTTACTGTCCTACTGAACCCAGTGAGTTAACTCCTTACTGTCCTACTGAACCCAGTGAGTTAACTCCTTACTGTCCTACTGAACCCAGTGAGTTAACTCCTTACTGTCCTACTGAACCCAGTGAGTTAACTCCTTACTGTCCTACTGAACCCAGTGAGTTATCTCCTTACTGTCCTACTGAACCCAGTGAGTTAATTAACTCCTTACTGTCCTACTGAACCCAGTGAGTTAATTAACTCCTTACTGTCCTACTGAACCCAGTGAGTTATCTCCTTACTGTCCTACTGAACCCAGTGAGTTAATTAACCCCTTACTGTCCTACTGAACCCAGTGAGTTAACTCCTTACTGTCCTACTGAACACAGTGAGTTAATTAACTCCTTACTGTCCTACTGAACCCAGTGAGTTAATTAACTCCTTACTGTCCTACTGAACCCAGTGAGTTAATTAACCCCTTACTGTCCTACTGAACCCAGTGAGTTAACTCCTTACTGTCCTACTGAACCCAGTGAGTTAATTAACTCCTTACTGTCCTACTGAACCCAGTGAGTTAATTAACTCCTTACTGTCCTACTGAACCCAGTGAGTTATATCCTTACTGTCCTACTGAACCCAGTGAGTTAATTAACTCCTTACTGTCCTACTGAACCCAGTGAGTTAACTCCTTACTGTCCTACTGAACCCAGTGAGTTAATTAACTCCTTACTGTCCTACTGAACCCAGTGAGTTAACTCCTTACTGTCCTACTGAACCCAGTGAGTTAATTAACTCCTTACTGTCCTGCTGAACCCAGTGAGTTAATTAACTCCTTACTCTCCTGCTGAACCCAGTGAGTTAATTAACTCCTTACTGTCCTACTGAACCCAGTGAGTTAACTCACACACACAGAAACAGAGAGAGAGATTTGGTATTGATCAAAACAGGAACATTTGGCTTCAAATTCAAAAGGAAAGGATCTCAACAGAGAAAAATGTCCTCCTGTGTGCTACCTATATCCCCCCACTAGAATCCTCATACTTTAATGAAGACAGATTCTCCATCCTGGAGGGGAAAATCAATCATTTCCAGGCCCAGGGACATGTACTAGTCTGTGGCGACCTAAATGCTAGAACTGGAACCTGACACCCTCAGCACACAGGGGGACAAACACCTACCTGCAGGTGACAGCATTCCCTCCCCCATATGCCCCCCTACGCACAACTACAACAACATAACCAACAAAAACGGGTCACAACTCCTGCAGCTCTGTTACATCCTGGGTATGTACATAGTCAATGGTAGGCTTCGAGGGGACTCCTATGGTAGGTACACCTATAGCTCATCTCTAGGCAGTAGTACTGAAGACTACCTTATCACTGACCTCAACCCAGAGTCTCTCAGAGCGTTCACAGTCAGTCCACTGACCTCAACCCAGAGTCTCTCAGAGCGTTCACAGTCAGCCCACTGACCTCAACCCAGAGTCTCTCAGAGCGTTCACAGTCAGACCACTGACCTCAACCCAGAGTCTCTCAGAGCGTTCACAGTCAGTCCACTGACCTCAACCCAGCGTCTCTCAGAGCGTTCACAGTCAGTCCACTGACCTCAACCCAGAGTCTCTCAGAGCGTTCACAGTCAGCCCACTGACCTCAACCCAGAGTCTCTCAGAGCGTTCACAGTCAGACCACTGACCTCAACCCAGAGTCTCTCAGAGCGTTCACAGTCAGACCACTGACCTCAACCCAGAGTCTCTCAGAGCGTTCACAGTCAGCCCACTGACCTCAACCCAGAGTCTCTCAGAGCGTTCACAGTCAGCCCACTGACCTCAACCCAGAGTCTCTCAGAGCGTTCACAGTCAGACCACTGACCTCAACCCAGAGTCTCTCAGAGCGTTCACAGTCAGCCCACTGACCTCAACCCAGAGTCTCTCAGAGCGTTCACAGTCAGCCCACTGACCTCAACCCAGAGTCTCTCAGAGCGTTCACAGTCAGTCCACTGACCTCAACCCAGAGTCTCTCAGAGCGTTCACAGTCAGCCCACTGACCTCAACCCAGAGTCTCTCAGAGCGTTCACAGTCAGCCCACTGACACCCCTATCAGACCACAGCAAAATCACAGTCTACTTGAACAGAGCAATACTCAATCATGAGGCATCAAAGCCAAAGGAACTGAATAACATTAGGAAATGCTATAGATGGAAGGAATGTAGTGTGGAAACCTACCAAAAACCAATTAGGCAACAACACATTCAATCCCATTTAGACAACTTCCTGGACAAAATGTGAGAACTCATGAGAGCCAGTTTCATCAAATAAATATTTTTTTGCGAAGAAGAAACTTTAAAGGTTCTTGAAATGTTCTGTATTGACTGACTTTCTTGTCTTAAAGTGATGATGGACTGTTGTTTCACGTTGCTTATTTGAGCTGTTCTTGCCATAATATGTGACGGACCGACTCAAATCGGTCTCATGTAGCAAAATACTAAATTGTTTTTTTTTACACTGCATAAAAGTGGAGAATCAGAGCTACAAAATGGTATATCATACTCTGCCTTTTTGAGGAACAGTGGGAAAGTTATTCTGCTTAGAAAGTTGATAAACTTGTAAACGCATTTTTTGAGAAAATGGCCTTTGAATGTTTTGGTAAGAGAGAGCTCATTGTCTAAACCCATTCAGCATCGTTCACACCCTCTAAAGCTTTAGCCCCACCCATTCGGCATCGTTCACACCCTCTAATGCTTTAGCCCCACCCATTCAGCATTGTTCACACCCTCTAAAGCTTTAGCCCCACCCATCTCTTTAAGGAATCAAATGAGAGGTTAACCCACTGTTAACACATGAGAAGTTAACCCACTGTTCCGAGACCAGTTAACCCACTGTACCTAGACCAGTTATCCCACTGTTCCTAGACCAGTTAACCCACTGTTCCTAGACCAGTTAACCCACTGTTCCTAGACCAGTTAACCCACTGTTCCTAGGCCAGTTAACCCACTGTTCCTAGACCAGTTAACCCACTGTTCCTCTGTTCCAAGACCAGTTAACCCACTGTTCCTAGACCAGTTAACCCACTGTTCATAGGCCAGTTAACACACTGTTCCTAGACCAGTTAACCCACTGTTCCACTGTTCCTAGACCAGTTAACCCACTGTTCCTAGACCAGTTAACCCACTGTTCCACTGTTCCTAGACCAGTTAACCCACTGTTCTTAGACAAGTTAAACCACTGTTCCACTGTTCCTAGGCCAGTTAACCCGGTGTTCCTAGGCCAGTTAACCCACTGTTCCACTGTTCCTAGACCAGTTAACCCACTGTTCCTAGACCAGTTAACCCACTGTTCCCAGGCCAGTTAACCCACTCTTCCACTGTTCCTAGGCCAGTTAACCCACTGTTCCACTGTTCCTAGACCAGTTAACCCACAGTTCCTAGACCAGTTAACCCACTGTTCCACTGTTCCTAGGCCAGTTAACCCGCTGTTCCTAGACCAGTTAACCCACTGTTCCACTGTTCCTAGGCCAGTTAACCCGGTGTTCCACTGTTCCTAGACCAGTTAACCCACTGTTCCTAGACCAGTTAACCCACTGTTCCACTGTTCCTAGACCAGTTACCCCACTGTTCCACTGTTCCTAGACCAGTTAACCCACTGTTCCTAGACCAGTTAACCCACTGTTCCACTGTTCCTAGGCCAGTTAACCCGGTGTTCCTAGGCCAGTTAACCCGGTGTTCCTAGGCCAGTTAACACACTGTTCCTAGACCAGTTAACCCACTGTTCCACTGTTCCTAGGCCAGTGAACCCACAGTTCCTAGGACAGTTAACCCACTGTTCCTAGACCAGTTAACCCACTGTTCCACTGTTCCTAGACCAGTTAACCCACTGTTCCTAGACCAGTTAACCCACTGTTCCTAGACCAGTTAACCCACCGTTCCTAGACCAGTTAACCCACTGTTCCTCGACCAGTTAACCCACTGTTCCTAGACCAGTTAACCCACTGTTCCTAGACCAGTTAACCCACTGTTCCACTGTTCCTAAGCCAGTTAACCCGGTGTTCGTAGGCCAGTTAACCCGGTGTTCCTAGGCCAGTTAACCCACTGTTCCTAGGCCAGTTAACCCTGTGTTCCTAGACTAGTTAACCCACTGTTCCTAGACCAGTTAACCCGGTGTTCCACTGATCCTAGACCAGTTAACCCACTGTTCCTAGACCAGTTAACCCGGTGTTCCACTGTTCCTAGGCCAGTTAACCCACTGTTCCTAGGCCAGTTAACCCACTGTTCCTAGACCAGTTAACCCACTGTTCCTAGACCAGTTAACCCGGTGTTCCACTGTTCCTAGGCCAGTTAACCCGGTGTTCCTAGGCCAGTTAACCCGGTGTCCCTAGACCAGTTAACCCACTGTTCCTAGGCCAGTTAACCCTGTGTTCCTAGACTAGTTAACCCACTGTTCCTAGACCAGTTAACCCGGTGTTCCACTGATCCTAGACCAGTTAACCCACTGTTCCTAGACCAGTTAACCCGGTGTTCCACTGTTCCTAGGCCAGTTAACCCACTGTTCCTAGGCCAGTTAACCCACTGTTCCTAGACCAGTTAACCCACTGTTCCTAGACCAGTTAACCCGGTGTTCCACTGTTCCTAGGCCAGTTAACCCGGTGTTCCTAGGCCAGTTAACCCACTGTTCCACTGTTCCTAGGCCAGTTAACCCGGTGTTCCTAGGCATTGCCTTGTTAAATAAAGGTTACATTAAAATAAAGGTTAGTCCTTTCTTCACTTCCCTTCATGCATCTACAAGGCAATGACTCCCTCGAACCCTACACCGATCCAATGGTTTTAGATGGGGAGTAGAGAAATGACTCCCTCGAACCCTACACCGATCCAATGGTTTTAGATGGGGAGTAGAGAAATGACTCCCTCGAACCCTACACCGATCCAATGGTTTTAGATGGGGAGTAGAGAAATGACTCCCTCGAACCATCCCTACACCGATCCAATGGTTTTAGATGGGGAGTAGAGAAATGACTCCCTCGAACCATCCCTACACCGATCCAATGGTTTTAGATGGGGAGTAGAGAAATGACTCCCTCGAACCATCCCTACACCGATCCAATGGTTTTAGATGGGGAGTAGAGAAATGACTCCCTCGAACCATCCCTACACCGATCCAATGGTTTTAGATGGGGAGTAGAGAAATGACTCCCTCGAACCATCCCTACACCGATCCAATGGTTTTAGATGGGGAGTAGAGAAATGACTCCTCGAACCATCCCTACACCGATCCAATGGTTTTAGATGGGGAGTAGAGAAATGACTCCCTCGAACCATCCCTACACCGATCCAATGGTTTTAGATGGGGAGTAGAGAAATGACTCCCTCGAACCCTACACCGATCCAATGGTTTTAGATGGGGAGTAGAGAAATGACTCCCTCGAACCATCCCTACACCGATCCAATGGTTTTAGATGGGGAGTAGAGAAATGACTCCCTCGAACCATCCCTACACCGATCCAATGGTTTTAGATGGGGAGTAGAGAAATGACTCCTCGAACCATCCCTACACCGATCCAATGGTTTTAGATGGGGAGTAGAGAAATGACTCCCATCGAACCATCCCTACACCGATCCAATAGTTTTAGATGGGGAGTAGAGAAATGACTCCCTCGAACCATCCCTACACCGATCCAATGGTTTTAGATGGGGAGTAGAGAAATGACTCCCTCGAACCATCCCTACACCAATCCAATGGTTTTAGATGGGGAGTAGAGAAATGACTCCCTCGAACCATCGCTACACCGATCCAATGGTTTTAGATGGGGAGTAGAGAAATGACTCCCTCGAACCACCCCTACACCGATCCAATGGTTTTAGATGGGGAGTAGAGAAATGACTCCCTCGAACCATCCCTACACCGATCCAATGGTTTTAGATGGGGAGTAGAGACATGACTCCATCCCTCGAACCATCCCTACACCGATCCAATGGTTTTAGATGGGGAGTAGAGAAATGACTCCCTCGAACCATCCCTACACCGATCCAATGGTTTTAGATGGGGAGTAGAGAAATGACTCCTCGAACCATCCCTACACCGATCCAATGGTTTTAGATGGAGAGTAGAGAAATGACTCCCTCGAACCCCCTACACCGATCCAATGGTTTTAGATGGGGAGTAGAGAAATGACTCCCTCGAACCATCCCTACACCGATCCAATGGTTTTAGATGGGGAGTAGAGAAATGACTCCCTCGAACCATCCCTACACCGATCCAATGGTTTTAGATGGGGAGTAGAGAAATGACTCCTCGAACCATCCCTACACCGATCCAATGGTTTTAGATGGGGAGTAGAGAAATGACTCCCTCGAACCACCCCTACACCGATCCAATGGTTTTAGATGGAGAGTAGAGAAATGACTCCCTCGAACCATCCCTACACCGATCCAATGGTTTTAGATGGGGAGTAGAGAAATGACTCCCTCGAACCATCCCTACACCGATCCAATGGTTTTAGATGGGGAGTAGAGAAATGACTCCCTCGAACCATCCCTACACCGATCCAATGGTTTTAGATGGGGAGTAGAGAAATGACTCCCTCGAACCATCCCTACACCGATCCAATGGTTTTAGATGGGGAGTAGAGAAATGACTCCCTCGAACCATCCCTACACCGATCCAATGGTTTTAGATGGGGAGTAGAGAAATGACTCCCTCGAACCATCCCTACACCGATCCAATGGTTTTAGATGGGGAGTAGAGAAATGACTCACTCGAACCATCCCTACACCGATCCAATGGTTTTAGATGGGGAGTAGAGAAATGACTCCCTCGAACCATCCCTACACCGATCCAATGGTTTTAGATGGGGAGTAGAGAAATGACTCCCTCGAACCATCCCTACACCGATCCAATGGTTTTAGATGGGGAGTAGAGAAATGACTCCCTCGAACCATCCCTACACCGATCCAATGGTTTTAGATGGGGAGTAGAGAAATGACTCCTCGAACCATCCCTACACCGATCCAATGGTTTTAGATGGAGAGTAGAGAAATGACTCCCTCGAACCATCCCTACACCGATCCAATGGTTTTAGATGGGGAGTAGAGAAATGACTCCTCGAACCATCCCTACACCAATCCAATGGTTTTAGATGGGGAGTAGAGAAATGACTCCCTCGAACCATCGCTACACCGATCCAATGGTTTTAGATGGGGAGTAGAGAAATGACTCCCTCGAACCACCCCTACACCGATCCAATGGTTTTAGATGGGGAGTAGAGAAATGACTCCCTCGAACCATCCCTACACCGATCCAATGGTTTTAGATGGAGAGTAGAGAAATGACTCCCTCGAACCATCCCTACACCGATCCAATGGTTTTAGATGGGGAGTAGAGAAATGACTCCCTCGAACCATCCCTACACCGATCCAATGGTTTTAGATGGGGAGTAGAGAAATGACTCCCTCGAACCATCCCTACACCGATCCAATGGTTTTAGATGGGGAGTAGAGAAATGACTCCCTCGAACCCTACACCGATCCAATGGTTTTAGATGGGGAGTAGAGAAATGACTCCCTCGAACCATCCCTACACCAATCCAATGGTTTTAGATGGGGAGTAGAGAAATGACTCCCTCGAACCATCCCTACACCGATCCAATGGTTTTAGATGAGTGGGGAGTAGAGAAATGACTCCCTCGAACCATCCCTACACCGATCCAATGGTTTTAGATGAGTGGGGAGTAGAGAAATGACTCCCTCGAACCATCCCTACACCGATCCAATGGTTTTAGATGGGGAGTAGAGAAATGACTCCTCGAACCATCCCTACACCGATCCAATGGTTTTAGATGGGGAGTAGAGAAATGACTCCCTCGAACCCCCTACACCGATCCAATGGTTTTAGATGGGGAGTAGAGAAATGACTCCCTCGAACCATCCCTACACCAATCCAATGGTTTTAGATGGGGAGTAGAGAAATGACTCCCTCGAACCATCCCTACACCGATCCAATGGTTTTAGATGAGTGGGGAGTAGAGAAATGACTCCCTCGAACCATCCCTACACCGATCCAATGGTTTTAGATGAGTGGGGAGTAGAGAAATGACTCCCTCGAACCATCCCTACACCGATCCAATGGTTTTAGATGGGGAGTAGAGAAATGACTCCCTCGAACCATCCCTACACCGATCCAATGGTTTTAGATGGGGAGTAGAGAAATGACTCCCTCGAACCATCCCTACACCGATCCAATGGTTTTAGATGGGGAGTAGAGAAATGACTCCCTCGAACCATCCCTACACCGATCCAATGGTTTTAGATGAGTGGGGAGTAGAGTAGACTTCAGGCGGAAGGGAACATCACAGGGTGAACTAGGACTTCTATATTCAGGTGATGAGGAAATAGTTGTTGAATTCAACAGTGGAGTCAACTTCCTTCTTCCTGTGTGTCCTTCCCCCCTTCCAGATCAGTGTGTTTATGACCCACCTGTCAAACTACGGCAATGACCGTCTGGGTCTGTACACATTCCTGCACCTGGCTGACTTCCTCTCTACCTGGACACACCTCCAGCTAGACACTCTACCTCCTCTGCAGCTGGCCCAGAGATACTTCACCCAGTTCCCGCAGCAGAGACAGCCTCTCTGGCAGGTAACCTCTAACCCCTGACCCCTGACCTCCTCTGCAGCTGGCCCAGAGATACTTCACCCTGTTCCCGCAGCAGAGACAGCCCCTCTGGCAGGTAACCTCTAACCCCTGACCCCTGACCTCCTCTGCAGCTGGCCCAGAGATACTTCACCCTGTTCCCGCAGCAGAGACAGCCTCTCTGGCAGGTAACCTCTAACCCCTGACCCATGACCTGTGTGTGTGTGTGTGTGTGTTAACAGTGTGTCTCTGTCTCTCTGTAGAACCCGTGTGATGACAAGAGGCACAGAGACATCTGGTCCAAGGAGAAGACCTGTGATAGGCTGCCCAAGGCTCTCGTCATCGGACCACAGAAGACAGGTACACAGACACACACTAGTGATGCACAGGTTGACTCCTAGTTATATCCACGGCTTGAATAGAGAGAACATTAGGGTCTGGTTTCAGATTCACAGTGTATTGTCTATATTAGCAGGTTAGGGTCTCAGATGCACAGTGTATTGTCTATATTAGCAGGTTAGGGTCTCAGATTCACAGTGTATTGTCTATATTAGCAGGTTAGGGTCTCAGATGCACAGTGTATTGTCTATATTAGCAGGTTAGGGTCTCAGATTCACAGTGTATTGTCTATATTAGCAGGTCAGGGTCTCAGATTCACAGTGGATTTTCTATATTAGCAGGTTAGGGTCAGGGTCTCAGATTCACAGTGTATTGTCTATATTAGCAGGTTAGGGTCTCAGATACACAGTGTATTGTCTATATTAGCAGGTCAGGGTCTCAGATGCACAGTGTATTGTCTATATTAGCAGGTTAGGGTCAGGGTCTCAGATTCACAGTGTATTGTCTATATTAGCAGGTTAGGGTCAGGGTCTCAGATGCACAGTGTATTGTCTATATTAGCAGGTTAGGGTCTCAGATTCACAGTGTATTGTCTATATTAGCAGGTCAGGGTCTCAGATTCTCATTTTATCACAGTCGGCAGTTTGAGTTATATTAGCAATTGCGAGCGGGTGAACAAACAGCTGACCCCCGCATCACTTAAAACACACACATACACATTAATACACACACACACACGCACGCACGCACGCACGCACGCACTGCACTTTGGCTGCTAGGTACCAGAGTCACATCTACTCCCTGAATGGCCAGGGGGTCGTTGTTAGGGCCCCATAGCGACAGCAGGCGTTTGACAAGGAAAATATATTTAACATCTCTGAGTTAGTATCTCTCTCTCTCTCTCTCTCTCTCTCTCTCTGTCTCTGTCTCTCTCTCTCTGTCTCTGTCTCTGTCTCTCTCTGTCTCTATATCTCTCTCTCTCTGTCTCTATATCTCTCTCTCTCTGTCTTTCTCTCTCTCTCTGTCTCTCTCTCTGTCTCTCTCTCTCTCTCTGTCTCTATCTGTCTCTATATCTCTCTCTCTCTGTCTCTATATCTCTCTCTCTCTGTCTTTCTCTCTCTCTGTCGCTCTCTCTCTCTGTGTCTCTGTCTCTCTGTCTCTCTCTCTCTCTCTCTCTGTCTCTCTCTCTGTCTCTCTCTGTCTCTGTCTCCTCCTCTCTCTGTCTCTCACTCTCTCTCTCTGTCTCTGTCTCTCTGTCTCTGTCTCTCTCTCTCTCTCTGTCTCTGTCTCTGTCTGTGTCTCTGTCTCTCTGTCTCTCTCTCTCTCTCTGTCTCTGGCTGTCTCTCTCTCTGTCTCTCTCTCTCCGTCTCTCCTTCTCTCTCTCTCTCTCTTTGTCTCTCTCTCTCTGTCTCTCTGTCTCTCTCTCTCTTGACCTCTCCTTCACTGTCTCTCTCATTGTTCACCTGGTGAGAGATTACAGAGACAAGAGAAGAGCAGAGAAGAGAAGAGAGAGAGAGTGAATTGAGAGACAGGGAGAGGGGGGGAGAGAGAGAGGGAGTAATAGTAGAGAGAGAAAGTAGTAGAGAGAGAGAGTAGTAGAGAGAGAGAGTAGTAGAGAGAGAGTAGTAGAGAGAGAGAGAGAAATAGGAGAGAAAGAGTAGTAGGGAGAGAGAGGAGTAGAGAGAGAGTAGTAGAGAGAGAGTAGTAGAGTGAGAGAGAGTAGTAGAGAGAGAGTAGTAGAGAGAGAGAGTAGTAGAGAGAGAGAGTAGTAGAAAGAGAGTAGTAGAGAGAGAGAGAGAGTAGTAGAGAGGGTAAAGCTCAGTGCATCAACCTTGAACGAGAGTAGTAGAGAGAGAGAGTAGTAGAGAGGGTAAAGCTCAGTGCATCAACCTTGAGAGAGAGAGTAATAGAGAGATAGTAATAGAGAGAGAGAGTAGTAGAGAGAGAGAGTAGTAGAGAGAGAGAGTAGTAGAGAGAGTAGTAGAGAGAGAGAAGTAGAGAGAGAGAGTAGTAGAGAGAGAGTAGTAGAGAAAGAGAGTAGTAGAGAGAGAGAGACTAGTAGAGAGAGTGTAGTAGAGAGAGAGAGTAGCAGAGATAGAGTAGTAGAGAGAGAGAGTAGTAGAGAGAGAGTAGTAGAGAGAGAGTAGTAGAGAGAGAGTAGTAGAGAGAGTAGTAGAGAGAGAGTAGTAGAGAGAGAGAGTAGTAAAGAGTAGTAGTAGAGAGAGAGAGAGTAGTAGAGAGAGTAGAGAGAGAGAGTAGTAAGAGAGAGAGAGAGTAGTAGAGAGAGAGTAGTAGTAGTAGAGAGAGTAGTAGAGAGAGTAGTAGTAGAGAGAGAGTAGTAGAGAGAGAGTAGTAGAGAGAGAGAGTAGTAGAGAGAGTAGTAGAGAGAGTAGTAGAGAGCACACACACACACACACACACACACACACACACACACACACACACCACCAGGGAACAGACTGGTAATCTATCTTATAGTAGTAGAGAGAGAGTAGAGAGACAGATGTAGTAGAGAGAGAGAGTAGTAGAGAGATAGTAGTAGAGAGATAGTAGTAGAGAGGAGAGTAGTAGAGAACAGTAGTAGAGAGAATAGACTAGTAGATCTATGAGAGTAGTAGAGAGAGAGTAGTAGAGAGGATAGTAGTAGAGAGAGAGAGTAGTAGAGAGAGAAGTAGAGAGAGAGAGTAGTAGAGAGATAGTAGTAGGGAGAGAGAGATCTAGTTAGAGAGAGAGAGTAGAACTACCAGAGGGAGTAGAGAGAATCTAGTATTAGAGAGAGAGAGTAGTAGAGAGGAGAATAGAGAGAGATAGTAGTAGAGAGAACTAGTAGAGATAGACTGGTAATCTAGTTATTATATAGTAGAGAGAACTAGCAGAGAGAGAGTAGTAGAGAGAGAGTAGTAGAGAGAGAGAGTAGTAGAGAGAGAGAGTAGTAGAGAGAGAGTAGTAGAGAGAGTAGTAGTAGAGAGAGAGAGTAGTAGAGAGAGAGAGTAGTAGAGAGAGAGAGTAGTAGAGAGAGAGAGTAGTAGAGAGAGAGAGTAGTAGAGAGAGAGTAGTAGAGAGAGAGTAGTAGAGAGAATAGAGGTAATCTAGTATTATATATCTAGAGAGAGTAGTAGAGAGAGAAGTAGAGAGAGAGAGTAGTAGAGAGAGTAGTATGAGAGAGAGTAGTAGAGAGATAGTAGTAGAGAGAAGTAGAGAGGGAATAGACTGGAATCTAGTAGAGAGAGAGAGTAGTACTGAACCCTGCAACCACAAACACACACACACACACACACACACACACACACACACACACACACACACACACACACACACACACACACACACACACACACACACTCCTCTGACCTATAGTAACCCTCAGTGTTCCCTGATGAACAGATGTCTCTCCTCTTTTCCAGGAACGACAGAGCTCTGCCTCTTCCTCCTGATGCATCCTTCCATCTCCAGCAGCTTCCCCAGCAACGAGACATATGGAGAGGTCCAGTTCTTCAACACCAACAACTACCACCAGGGAATAGACTGGTAATCTATGTTATCTATGATACAACTACCACCAGGGAATAGACTGGTAATCTATGTTATTATATATCTATGATACAACTACCACCAGGGAATAGACTGGTAATCTATGTTACTATATATCTATGATACAACTACCACCAGGGAATAGACTGGTAATCTATGTTATTATATATCTATGATACAACTACCACCAGGGAATAGACTGGTAATCTATGTTATTATATATCTATGATACAACTACCACCAGGGAATAGACTGGTAATCTATGTTATTATATATCTATGATACAACTACCACCAGGGAATAGACTGGTAATCTATGTTACTATAATCTATGTTATCTATGATACAACTACCACCAGGGAATAGACTGGTAATCTATGTTATCTATGATACAACTACCACCAGGGAATAGACTGGTAATCTATGTTATCTATTATACAACTACCACCAGGGAATAGACTGGTAATCTATGTTATTATATATCTATGATACAACTACCACCAGGGAATAGACTGGTAATCTATGTTATTATATATCTATGATACAACTACCACCAGGGAATAGACTGGTGATCTATGTTATTATATATCTATGATACAACTACCACCAGGGAATAGACTGGTAATCTATGTTATTACATATCTATGATACAACTACCACCAGGGAATAGACTGATAATCTATGTTATTATATATCTATGATACAACTACCACCAGGGAATAGACTGGTAATCTATGTTATTATATATCTATGATACAACTACCACCAGGGAATAGACTGGTAATCTATGTTATTATATATCTATGATACAATTACCACCAGGGAATAGACTGGTAATCTATGTTATTACATATCTATGATACAACTACCACCAGGGAATAGACTGGTAATCTATGTTATTATATATCTATGATACAACTAACTACCACCAGGGAATAGACTGGTAATCTATGTTATTACATATCTATGATACAACTACCACCAGGGAATAGACTGGTAATCTATGTTATTATATATCTATGATACAACTACCACCAGGGAATAGACTGGTGATCTATGTTATTATATATCTATGATACAACTACCACCAGGGAATAGACTGGTAATCTATGTTATTACATATCTATGATACAACTACCACCAGGGAATAGACTGGTAATCTATGTTATTATATATCTATGATACAACTACCACCAGGGAATAGACTGGTGATCTATGTTATTATATATCTATGATACAACTACCACCAGGGAATAGACTGGTGATCTATGTTATTATATATCTATGATACAATTACCACCAGGGAATAGACTGGTGATCTATGTTATTATATATCTATGATACAACTACCACCAGGGAATAGACTGGTAATCTATGTTATTACATATCTATGATACAACTACCACCAGGGAATAGACTGGTAATCTATGTTATTATATATCTATGATACAACTACCACCAGGGAATAGACTGGTAATCTATGTTATCTATGATACAACTACCACCAGGGAATAGACTGGTAATCTATGTTATTATATATATCTATGATACAACTACCACCAGGGAATAGACTGGTAAACTATGTTATCTATGATACAACTACCACCAGGGAATAGACTGGTGATCTATGTTATTATATATCTATGATACAACTACCACCAGGGAATAGACTGGTGATCTATGTTATTACATATCTATGATACAACTACCACCAGGGAATAGACTGGTAATCTATGTTATTACATATCTATGATACAACTACCACCAGGGAATAGACTGGTAATCTATGTTATTACATATCTATGATACAACTACCACCAGGGAATAGACTGGTGATCTATGTTATTATATATCTATGATACAACTACCACCAGGGAATAGACTGGTGATCTATGTTATTATATATCTATGATACAACTACCACCAGGGAATAGACTGGTAATCTATGTTATTACATATCTATGATACAACTACCACCAGGGAATAGACTGGTGATCTATGTTATTATATATCTATGATACAACTACCACCAGGGAATAGACTGGTAATCTATGTTATTATATATCTATGATACAACTACCACCAGGGAATAGACTGGTGATCTATGTTATTACATATCTATGATACAACTACCACCAGGGAATAGACTGGTAATCTATGTTATCTATGATACAACTACCACCAGGGAATAGACTGGTAATCTATGTTATTACATATCTATGATACAACTACCACCAGGGAATAGACTGGTGATCTATGTTATTATATATCTATGATACAACTACCACCAGGGAATAGACTGGTAATCTATGTTATTATATATCTATGATACAACTACCACCAGGGAATAGACTGGTAATCTATGTTATTTTATATCTATGTTACAACTCCCACCAGGGAATAGACTGGCAATCTATGTTATTATATATCTATGATACAACTACCACCAGGGAATAGACTGGTAATCTATGTTATTAAATATCTATGTGTCACGCCCTGGCCATAGTTTACTTTGTATGTTTCTATGTTTTGGTTGTTCAGGGTGTGATCTGAGTGGGCATTCTATGTTGGATGTCTTGTTTGTCTATTTCTGTGTTTGGCATGATATGGTTCTCAATCAGGGGCAGGTGTTAGTCAATGTCTCTGATTGGGAACCATATTTAGGTAGCCTGGGTTTCACTGTGTGTTTGTGGGTGATTGTTCCTGTCTCTGTGTTTTGCACCAGATAGGGCTGTTTAGGTTTTCGTACGTTTGTTATTTTGTTAGTTGATCGTGTATAGTTTCCGTATTAAATAAAATGAATCACAACTACGCTGCATTTTGGTCCGCTCCTCCTTCCCACAACGAAAGCCGTGACACTATGATACAACTACCACCAGGGAATAGCCTGGTAATCTACATTACTATATATCTATGATACAACTACCACCAGGGAATAGACTGGTAATCTACATTACTATATATCTATGATACAACTACCACCAGGGAATAGACTGGTAATCTATGTTACTATATATCTAGGATACAATTACCACCAGGGAATAGACTGGTAATCTATGTTACTATATATCTTGGATACAATTACCACCAGGGAATAGACTGGTAATCTATGTTACCATATATCTATTATTATACTTCCTGTCTAGGTATATGGAGTTGTTCCCGCTCCCATCTAACGTCACCAGTGACTTCCTGTTTGAGAAGAGCTCCGCCTACTTCCCCTCTGAAGACGCTCCTCGCCGGGAATAGCCCCTGCTGCCTAAAGCCAAGATACTGACGGTGCTGATCAACCCCTCAGACAGGGCTTATAGCTGGTACCAGGTACACACACACACACACACACACACACACACACACACACACACACACACACACACACACACACACACACAACGACCGTAACACACACTCCTATTCAACTCATGAGTTAAAATTGGAATTGAATTGGCCAAACACGACAGGATGCAGAATTTGAGTTTTGAGTTTGACAGGAAGTGCGTTATTAAATCACTTCCAGATATCAAAAGAATATATATTATTATTCATTTATTCATTTATTTATTCACTAATGCATTCTGGGAAATGTAGTATTCCCCCCCCATATTGAACAACATGTGTCAGTGATTAATCAAATGTAACAACTTTAAATATTCACATACAGTTTTTGTCAATTGTTTCATCAATACTTGATGTGCGTGTATATAATGACATGTTTGATATTTTATGATCAAAATATACAACGAGTGGACAAAACATTAAGAACACCTGTTCTTTCCATGACACAGACTGACCAGGTGTATCCAGGTGAAAGCTATGATCCCTTATTGATGTCACCTGTTAAATCCACTTCAATCAGTGTAGATGAAGGGGAGGAGACGGGTTAAATAAGGATTTTTAAGCCTTGAGACAATTGAGACAGTGATTGTGTCTGTGTGCCATTCAGAGGGTGAATGGGCAAGACAACAGGTTGAAGTGCCTTTGAACGGGGTGTGGCAGTAGGTGCCAGGGGGTTTGTGTCAAGAACTACAACGCTGCTGGGTTTTTCACGCTCAACAGTTTACCAAGCATGTCAAGAATGGTCCAACCACCCAAAAGACAAACTGTGGGAAGCATTGTAGTCAACATGGGTCAGCATCCCTGGGGAACGCTTTCAACACTTTCAACTCAATATCAGGAAGGTGTTCTTAACGTTTTGTTCACTCATTGTTTATCAAAATTCAGTCTTCTGTTTACTACTTCAATTCAGATTCAAGGTGTGTGTGTGTGTGTGTGTTCTAACGCGGTGTATTTCAGCACCAGAAGGCTCATGAGGAACGCACCGGGTCGATGCTCTCCTTCTATGATGTCATCAGCGCTCGACGCGGGGCGCCGTCCAACATCCGATCGCTACAGAACCTCTGTCTCACCCCGGGACTCTACAATAAACACCTAGAGAGATGGCTAACACACTACCCTGTTGACCAGGTACACACCCCAGGACTCTACTATAGACACCTAGAGAGATGGTTAACACCCCATGACTCTACTATAGACACCTAGAGAGATGGTTAACATTAGGACTCTACAATAAACACCTAGAGAGATGGCTAACACACTACCCTGTTGACCAGGTACACACCCCAGGACTCTACTATACACACCTAGAGAGATGGTTAACATTAGGACTCTACTATAGACACCTAGAGAGATGGTTAACATTAGGACTCTACTATAGACACCTAGAGAGATGGTTAACATTAGGACTCTACTATAGACTCCTAGAGAGATGGTTAACACACCAGGACTCTACTATAGACTCCTAGAGAGATGGTTAACACCCCAGGACTCTACTATAGACACCTAGAGAGATGGCTAACACCCCAGGACTACAATACACACCTAGAGAGATGGCTAACACCCCAGGACTACAATACACACCTAGAGAGATGGTTAACACCCCAGGACTCTACTATAGACACCTAGAGAGAAGGCTAACATTAGGACTCTACTATAGACACCTAGAGAGATGGTTAACACCCCAGGACTCTACAATAGACACCTAGAGAGATGGCTAACACACCAGGACTCTACTATAGACACCTAGAGAGATGGTTAACACCCCAGGACTCTACTATAGACACCTAGAGAGATGGTTAACACCCCAGGACTCTACAATACACACCTAGAGAGATGGTTAACACCCCAGGACTCTACAATAGACACCTAGAGAGATGGTTAACACCCCAGGACTCTACTATAGACACCTAGAGAGATGGCTAACACCCCAGGACTCTACAATACACACCTAGAGAGATGGTTAACACCCCAGGACTCTACTATAGACACCTAGAGAGATGGTTAACATTAGGACTCTACTATAGACACCTAGAGAGATGGCTAACACCCCAGGACTCTACTATACACACCTAGAGAGATGGTTAACATTAGGACTCTACTATAGACTCCTAGAGAGATGGCTAACACCCCAGGACTCTACAATATACACCTAGAGAGATGGTTAACACCCCAGGACTCTACTATACACACCTAGAGAGATGGTTAACATTAGGACTCTACTATACACACCTACAGAGATGGTTAACACCCCAGGACTCTACTATAGACACCTAGAGAGATGGCTAACACACCAGGACTCTACTATAGACACCTAGAGAGATGGCTAACACCCCAGGACTCTACTATAGACACCTAGAGAGATGGTTAACATTAGGACTCTACTATAGACACCTAGAGAGATGGTTAACACACCAGGACTCTACTATAGACACCTAGAGAGATGGTTAACACCCCAGGACTCTACTATAGACACCTAGAGAGATGGTTAACTCCCCAGGACTACAATACACACCTAGAGAGATGGTTAACATTAGGACTCTACTATAGACACCTAGAGAGATGGCTAACACCCCAGGACTCTACTATAGACACCTAGAGAGATGGTTAACATTAGGACTCTACTATAGACACCTAGAGAGATGGTTAACATTAGGACTCTACTATACACACCTAGAGAGATGGTTAACACCCCAGGACTCTACTATAGACACCTAGAGAGATGGTTAACACACCAGGACTCTACTATAGACTCCTAGAGAGATGGTTAACACCCCAGGACTCTACAATACACACCTAGAGAGATGGTTAACACCCCAGGACTCTACAATAGACACCTAGAGAGATGGTTAACACCCCAGGACTCTACTATACACACCTAGAGAGATGGTTAACACCCCAGGACTCTACTATAGACACCTAGAGAGATGGTTAACACCCCAGGACTCTACTATAGACACCTAGAGAGATGGCTAACATTAGGACTCTACTATAGACACCTAGAGAGATGGTTAACATTAGGACTCTACTATAGACACCTAGAGAGATGGTTAACACCCCAGGACTCTACTATAGACACCTAGAGAGATTGTTAACACCCCAGGACTCTACTATAGACACCTAGAGAGATGGTTAACACCCCAGGACTCTACTATAGACACCTAGAGAGATGGCTAACACCCCAGGACTCTACTATAGACACCTAGAGAGATGGTTAACACCCCAGGACTCTACTATAGACACCTAGAGAGATGGTTAACACCCCAGGACTCTACTATAGACACCTAGAGAGATGGTTAACATTAGGACTCTACTATAGACACCTAGAGAGATGGCTAACACCCCAGGACTCTACTATAGACACCTAGAGAGATGGCTAACACCCCAGGACTCTACTATAGACACCTAGAGAGATGGTTAACATTAGGACTCTACTATAGACACCTAGAGAGATGGTTAACATTAGGACTCTACTATAGACACCTAGAGAGATGGTTAACACCCCAGGACTCTACTATACACACCTAGAGAGATGGCTAACACACCAGGACTCTACTATAGACTCCTAGAGAGATGGCTAACACCCCAGGACTCTACAATACACACCTAGAGAGATGGTTAACACACCAGGACTCTACTATAGACACCTAGAGAGATGGCTAACACCCCAGGACTCTACTATAGACTCCTAGAGAGATGGTTAACACCCCAGGACTCTACTATACACACCTAGAGAGATGGCTAACACCCCAGGACTCTACTATAGACACCTAGAGAGATGGTTAACACCCCAGGACTCTACTATAGACACCTAGAGAGATGGCTAACACCCCAGGACTCTACAATACACACCTAGAGAGATGGTTAACACCCCAGGACTCTACTATAGACACCTAGAGAGATGGTTAACATTAGGACTCTACTATAGACACCTAGAGAGATGGCTAACACCCCAGGACTCTACTATACACACCTAGAGAGATGGTTAACATTAGGACTCTACTATAGACTCCTAGAGAGATGGCTAACACCCCAGGACTCTACAATATACACCTAGAGAGATGGTTAACACCCCAGGACTCTACTATACACACCTAGAGAGATGGTTAACATTAGGACTCTACTATACACACCTACAGAGATGGTTAACACCCCAGGACTCTACTATAGACAACTAGAGAGATGGCTAACACACCAGGACTCTACTATAGACACCTAGAGAGATGGCTAACACCCCAGGACTCTACTATAGACACCTAGAGAGATGGTTAACATTAGGACTCTACTATAGACACCTAGAGAGATGGTTAACACACCAGGACTCTACTATAGACACCTAGAGAGATGGTTAACACCCCAGGACTCTACTATAGACACCTAGAGAGATGGTTAACTCCCCAGGACTACAATACACACCTAGAGAGATGGTTAACATTAGGACTCTACTATAGACACCTAGAGAGATGGCTAACACCCCAGGACTCTACTATAGACACCTAGAGAGATGGTTAACATTAGGACTCTACTATAGACACCTAGAGAGATGGTTAACATTAGGACTCTACTATACACACCTAGAGAGATGGTTAACACACCAGGACTCTACTATAGACTCCTAGAGAGATGGTTAACACCCCAGGACTCTACAATACACACCTAGAGAGATGGTTAACACCCCAGGACTCTACAATAGACACCTAGAGAGATGGTTAACACCCCAGGACTCTACTATACACACCTAGAGAGATGGTTAACACCCCAGGACTCTACTATAGACACCTAGAGAGATGGTTAACACCCCAGGACTCTACTATAGACACCTAGAGAGATGGCTAACATTAGGACTCTACTATAGACACCTAGAGAGATGGTTAACATTAGGACTCTACTATAGACACCTAGAGAGATGGTTAACACCCCAGGACTCTACTATAGACACCTAGAGAGATGGTTAACACCCCAGGACTCTACTATAGACACCTAGAGAGATGGTTAACACCCCAGGACTCTACTATAGACACCTAGAGAGATGGCTAACACCCCAGGACTCTACTATAGACACCTAGAGAGATGGTTAACACCCCAGGACTCTACTATAGACACCTAGAGAGATGGTTAACACCCCAGGACTCTACTATAGACACCTAGAGAGATGGTTAACATTAGGACTCTACTATAGACACCTAGAGAGATGGCTAACACCCCAGGACTCTACTATAGACACCTAGAGAGATGGCTAACACCCCAGGACTCTACTATAGACACCTAGAGAGATGGTTAACATTAGGACTCTACTATAGACACCTAGAGAGATGGTTAACATTAGGACTCTACTATAGACACCTAGAGAGATGGTTAACACCCCAGGACTCTACTATACACACCTAGAGAGATGGCTAACACACCAGGACTCTACTATAGACTCCTAGAGAGATGGCTAACACCCCAGGACTCTACAATACACACCTAGAGAGATGGTTAACACACCAGGACTCTACTATAGACACCTAGAGAGATGGCTAACACCCCAGGACTCTACTATAGACTCCTAGAGAGATGGTTAACACCCCAGGACTCTACTATACACACCTAGAGAGATGGCTAACACCCCAGGACTCTACTACACACACCTAGAGAGATGGTTAACACCCCAGGACTCTACTATAGACACCTAGAGAGATGGCTAACACCCCAGGACTCTACTATAGACACCTAGAGAGATGGTTAACACCCCAGGACTCTACTATAGACACCTAGAGAGATGGCTAACACCCCAGGACTCTACAATACACACCTAGAGAGATGGTTAACACCCCAGGACTCTACTATAGACACCTAGAGAGATGGTTAACATTAGGACTCTACTATAGACACCTAGAGAGATGGCTAACACCCCAGGACTCTACAATATACACCTAGAGAGATGGTTAACACCCCAGGACTCTACTATACACACCTAGAGAGATGGTTAACATTAGGACTCTACTATACACACCTACAGAGATGGTTAACACCCCAGGACTCTACTATAGACAACTAGAGAGATGGCTAACACACCAGGACTCTACTATAGACACCTAGAGAGATGGCTAACACCCCAGGACTCTACTATAGACACCTAGAGAGATGGTTAACATTAGGACTCTACTATAGACACCTAGAGAGATGGTTAACACACCAGGACTCTACTATAGACACCTAGAGAGATGGTTAACACCCCAGGACTCTACTACAGACACCTAGAGATGGTTAACTCCAAAGGACTACAATACACACCTAGAGAGATGGTTAACATTAGGACTCTACTATAGACACCTAGAGAGATGGCTAACACCCCAGGACTCTACTATAGACACCTAGAGAGATGGTTAACATTAGGACTCTACTATAGACACCTAGAGAGATGGTTAACATTAGGACTCTACTATACACACCTAGAGAGATGGTTAACACCCCAGGACTCTACTATAGACACCTAGAGAGATGGTTAACACACCAGGACTCTACTATAGACTCCTAGAGAGATGGTTAACACCCCAGGACTCTACAATACACACCTAGAGAGATGGTTAACACCCCAGGACTCTACAATAGACACCTAGAGAGATGGTTAACACCCCAGGACTCTACTATAGACACCTAGAGAGATGGTTAACACCCCAGGACTCTACTATAGACACCTAGAGAGATGGCTAACATTAGGACTCTACTATAGACACCTAGAGAGATGGTTAACATTAGGACTCTACTATAGACACCTAGAGAGATGGTTAACACCCCAGGACTCTACTATAGACACCTAGAGAGATGGTTAACACCCCAGGACTCTACTATAGACACCTAGAGAGATGGTTAACACCCCAGGACTCTACTATAGACACCTAGAGAGATGGCTAACACCCCAGGACTCTACTATAGACACCTAGAGAGATGGTTAACACCCCAGGACTCTACTATAGACACCTAGAGAGATGGTTAACACCCCAGGACTCTACTATAGACACCTAGAGAGATGGTTAACATTAGGACTCTACTATAGACACCTAGAGAGATGGCTAACACCCCAGGACTCTACTATAGACACCTAGAGAGATGGTTAACACCCCAGGACTCTACTATAGACACCTAGAGAGATGGTTAACACCCCAGGACTCTACTATAGACACCTAGAGAGATGGTTAACATTAGGACTCTACTATAGACACCTAGAGAGATGGTTAACATTAGGACTCTACTATAGACACCTAGAGAGATGGTTAACACCCCAGGACTCTACTATACACACCTAGAGAGATGGCTAACACACCAGGACTCTACTATAGACTCCTAGAGAGATGGCTAACACCCCAGGACTCTACAATACACACCTAGAGAGATGGTTAACACACCAGGACTCTACTATAGACACCTAGAGAGATGGCTAACACCCCAGGACTCTACTATAGACTCCTAGAGAGATGGTTAACACCCCAGGACTCTACTATACACACCTAGAGAGATGGCTAACACCCCAGGACTCTACTATAGACACCTAGAGAGATGGTTAACACCCCAGGACTCTACTATAGACACCTAGAGAGATGGCTAACACCCCAGGACTCTACAATACACACCTAGAGAGATGGTTAACACCCCAGGACTCTACTATAGACACCTAGAGAGATGGTTAACATTAGGACTCTACTATAGACACCTAGAGAGATGGCTAACACCCCAGGACTCTACTATACACACCTAGAGAGATGGTTAACATTAGGACTCTACTATAGACTCCTAGAGAGATGGCTAACACCCCAGGACTCTACAATATACACCTAGAGAGATGGTTAACACCCCAGGACTCTACTATACACACCTAGAGAGATGGTTAACATTAGGACTCTACTATACACACCTACAGAGATGGTTAACACCCCAGGACTCTACTATAGACAACTAGAGAGATGGCTAACACACCAGGACTCTACTATAGACACCTAGAGAGATGGCTAACACCCCAGGACTCTACTATAGACACCTAGAGAGATGGTTAACATTAGGACTCTACTATAGACACCTAGAGAGATGGTTAACACACCAGGACTCTACTATAGACACCTAGAGAGATGGTTAACACCCCAGGACTCTACTATAGACACCTAGAGAGATGGTTAACTCCCCAGGACTACAATACACACCTAGAGAGATGGTTAACATTAGGACTCTACTATAGACACCTAGAGAGATGGCTAACACCCCAGGACTCTACTATAGACACCTAGAGAGATGGTTAACATTAGGACTCTACTATAGACACCTAGAGAGATGGTTAACATTAGGACTCTACTATACACACCTAGAGAGATGGTTAACACACCAGGACTCTACTATAGACTCCTAGAGAGATGGTTAACACCCCAGGACTCTACAATACACACCTAGAGAGATGGTTAACACCCCAGGACTCTACAATAGACACCTAGAGAGATGGTTAACACCCCAGGACTCTACTATACACACCTAGAGAGATGGTTAACACCCCAGGACTCTACTATAGACACCTAGAGAGATGGTTAACACCCCAGGACTCTACTATAGACACCTAGAGAGATGGCTAACATTAGGACTCTACTATAGACACCTAGAGAGATGGTTAACATTAGGACTCTACTATAGACACCTAGAGAGATGGTTAACACCCCAGGACTCTACTATAGACACCTAGAGAGATGGTTAACACCCCAGGACTCTACTATAGACACCTAGAGAGATGGTTAACACCCCAGGACTCTACTATAGACACCTAGAGAGATGGCTAACACCCCAGGACTCTACTATAGACACCTAGAGAGATGGTTAACACCCCAGGACTCTACTATAGACACCTAGAGAGATGGTTAACACCCCAGGACTCTACTATAGACACCTAGAGAGATGGTTAACATTAGGACTCTACTATAGACACCTAGAGAGATGGCTAACACCCCAGGACTCTACTATAGACACCTAGAGAGATGGCTAACACCCCAGGACTCTACTATAGACACCTAGAGAGATGGTTAACATTAGGACTCTACTATAGACACCTAGAGAGATGGTTAACATTAGGACTCTACTATAGACACCTAGAGAGATGGTTAACACCCCAGGACTCTACTATACACACCTAGAGAGATGGCTAACACACCAGGACTCTACTATAGACTCCTAGAGAGATGGCTAACACCCCAGGACTCTACAATACACACCTAGAGAGATGGTTAACACACCAGGACTCTACTATAGACACCTAGAGAGATGGCTAACACCCCAGGACTCTACTATAGACTCCTAGAGAGATGGTTAACACCCCAGGACTCTACTATACACACCTAGAGAGATGGCTAACACCCCAGGACTCTACTACACACACCTAGAGAGATGGTTAACACCCCAGGACTCTACTATAGACACCTAGAGAGATGGCTAACACCCCAGGACTCTACTATAGACACCTAGAGAGATGGTTAACACCCCAGGACTCTACTATAGACACCTAGAGAGATGGCTAACACCCCAGGACTCTACAATACACACCTAGAGAGATGGTTAACACCCCAGGACTCTACTATAGACACCTAGAGAGATGGTTAACATTAGGACTCTACTATAGACACCTAGAGAGATGGCTAACACCCCAGGACTCTACTATACACACCTAGAGAGATGGTTAACATTAGGACTCTACTATAGACTCCTAGAGAGATGGCTAACACCCCAGGACTCTACAATATACACCTAGAGAGATGGTTAACACCCCAGGACTCTACTATACACACCTAGAGAGATGGTTAACATTAGGACTCTACTATACACACCTACAGAGATGGTTAACACCCCAGGACTCTACTATAGACAACTAGAGAGATGGCTAACACACCAGGACTCTACTATAGACACCTAGAGAGATGGCTAACACCCCAGGACTCTACTATAGACACCTAGAGAGATGGTTAACATTAGGACTCTACTATAGACACCTAGAGAGATGGTTAACACACCAGGACTCTACTATAGACACCTAGAGAGATGGTTAACACCCCAGGACTCTACTACAGACACCTAGAGAGATGGTTAACTCCAAAGGACTACAATACACACCTAGAGAGATGGTTAACATTAGGACTCTACTATAGACACCTAGAGAGATGGCTAACACCCCAGGACTCTACTATAGACACCTAGAGAGATGGTTAACATTAGGACTCTACTATAGACACCTAGAGAGATGGTTAACATTAGGACTCTACTATACACACCTAGAGAGATGGTTAACACCCCAGGACTCTACTATAGACACCTAGAGAGATGGTTAACACACCAGGACTCTACTATAGACTCCTAGAGAGATGGTTAACACCCCAGGACTCTACAATACACACCTAGAGAGATGGTTAACACCCCAGGACTCTACAATAGACACCTAGAGAGATGGTTAACACCCCAGGACTCTACTATAGACACCTAGAGAGATGGTTAACACCCCAGGACTCTACTATAGACACCTAGAGAGATGGCTAACATTAGGACTCTACTATAGACACCTAGAGAGATGGTTAACATTAGGACTCTACTATAGACACCTAGAGAGATGGTTAACACCCCAGGACTCTACTATAGACACCTAGAGAGATGGTTAACACCCCAGGACTCTACTATAGACACCTAGAGAGATGGTTAACACCCCAGGACTCTACTATAGACACCTAGAGAGATGGCTAACACCCCAGGACTCTACTATAGACACCTAGAGAGATGGTTAACACCCCAGGACTCTACTATAGACACCTAGAGAGATGGTTAACACCCCAGGACTCTACTATAGACACCTAGAGAGATGGTTAACATTAGGACTCTACTATAGACACCTAGAGAGATGGCTAACACCCCAGGACTCTACTATAGACACCTAGAGAGATGGTTAACACCCCAGGACTCTACTATAGACACCTAGAGAGATGGTTAACACCCCAGGACTCTACTATAGACACCTAGAGAGATGGTTAACATTAGGACTCTACTATAGACACCTAGAGAGATGGTTAACATTAGGACTCTACTATAGACACCTAGAGAGATGGTTAACACCCCAGGACTCTACTATACACACCTAGAGAGATGGCTAACACACCAGGACTCTACTATAGACTCCTAGAGAGATGGCTAACACCCCAGGACTCTACAATACACACCTAGAGAGATGGTTAACACACCAGGACTCTACTATAGACACCTAGAGAGATGGCTAACACCCCAGGACTCTACTATAGACTCCTAGAGAGATGGTTAACACCCCAGGACTCTACTATACACACCTAGAGAGATGGCTAACACCCCAGGACTCTACTATAGACACCTAGAGAGATGGTTAACACCCCAGGACTCTACTATAGACACCTAGAGAGATGGCTAACACCCCAGGACTCTACAATACACACCTAGAGAGATGGTTAACACCCCAGGACTCTACTATAGACACCTAGAGAGATGGTTAACATTAGGACTCTACTATAGACACCTAGAGAGATGGCTAACACCCCAGGACTCTACTATACACACCTAGAGAGATGGTTAACATTAGGACTCTACTATAGACTCCTAGAGAGATGGCTAACACCCCAGGACTCTACAATATACACCTAGAGAGATGGTTAACACCCCAGGACTCTACTATACACACCTAGAGAGATGGTTAACATTAGGACTCTACTATACACACCTACAGAGATGGTTAACACCCCAGGACTCTACTATAGACAACTAGAGAGATGGCTAACACACCAGGACTCTACTATAGACACCTAGAGAGATGGCTAACACCCCAGGACTCTACTATAGACACCTAGAGAGATGGTTAACATTAGGACTCTACTATAGACACCTAGAGAGATGGTTAACACACCAGGACTCTACTATAGACACCTAGAGAGATGGTTAACACCCCAGGACTCTACTATAGACACCTAGAGAGATGGTTAACTCCCCAGGACTACAATACACACCTAGAGAGATGGTTAACATTAGGACTCTACTATAGACACCTAGAGAGATGGCTAACACCCCAGGACTCTACTATAGACACCTAGAGAGATGGTTAACATTAGGACTCTACTATAGACACCTAGAGAGATGGTTAACATTAGGACTCTACTATACACACCTAGAGAGATGGTTAACACACCAGGACTCTACTATAGACTCCTAGAGAGATGGTTAACACCCCAGGACTCTACAATACACACCTAGAGAGATGGTTAACACCCCAGGACTCTACAATAGACACCTAGAGAGATGGTTAACACCCCAGGACTCTACTATACACACCTAGAGAGATGGTTAACACCCCAGGACTCTACTATAGACACCTAGAGAGATGGTTAACACCCCAGGACTCTACTATAGACACCTAGAGAGATGGCTAACATTAGGACTCTACTATAGACACCTAGAGAGATGGTTAACATTAGGACTCTACTATAGACACCTAGAGAGATGGTTAACACCCCAGGACTCTACTATAGACACCTAGAGAGATGGTTAACACCCCAGGACTCTACTATAGACACCTAGAGAGATGGTTAACACCCCAGGACTCTACTATAGACACCTAGAGAGATGGCTAACACCCCAGGACTCTACTATAGACACCTAGAGAGATGGTTAACACCCCAGGACTCTACTATAGACACCTAGAGAGATGGTTAACACCCCAGGACTCTACTATAGACACCTAGAGAGATGGTTAACATTAGGACTCTACTATAGACACCTAGAGAGATGGCTAACACCCCAGGACTCTACTATAGACACCTAGAGAGATGGCTAACACCCCAGGACTCTACTATAGACACCTAGAGAGATGGTTAACATTAGGACTCTACTATAGACACCTAGAGAGATGGTTAACATTAGGACTCTACTATAGACACCTAGAGAGATGGTTAACACCCCAGGACTCTACTATACACACCTAGAGAGATGGCTAACACAAAAGGACTCTACTATAGACTCCTAGAGAGATGGCTAACACCCCAGGACTCTACAATACACACCTAGAGAGATGGTTAACACACCAGGACTCTACTATAGACACCTAGAGAGATGGCTAACACCCCAGGACTCTACTATAGACTCCTAGAGAGATGGTTAACACCCCAGGACTCTACTATACACACCTAGAGAGATGGCTAACACCCCAGGACTCTACTATACACACCTAGAGAGATGGTTAACACCCCAGGACTCTACTATAGACACCTAGAGAGATGGCTAACACCCCAGGACTCTACTATAGACACCTAGAGAGATGGTTAACACCCCAGGACTCTACTATAGACACCTAGAGAGATGGCTAACACCCCAGGACTCTACAATACACACCTAGAGAGATGGTTAACACCCCAGGACTCTACTATAGACACCTAGAGAGATGGTTAACATTAGGACTCTACTATAGACACCTAGAGAGATGGCTAACACCCCAGGACTCTACTATACACACCTAGAGAGATGGTTAACATTAGGACTCTACTATAGACTCCTAGAGAGATGGTTAACACCCCAGGACTCTACTATACACACCTAGAGAGATGGTTAACATTAGGACTCTACTATACACACCTACAGAGATGGTTAACACCCCAGGACTCTACTATAGACAACTAGAGAGATGGCTAACACACCAGGACTCTACTATAGACACCTAGAGAGATGGCTAACACCCCAGGACTCTACTATAGACACCTAGAGAGATGGTTAACATTAGGACTCTACTATAGACACCTAGAGAGATGGTTAACACACCAGGACTCTACTATAGACACCTAGAGAGATGGTTAACACCCCAGGACTCTACTACAGACACCTAGAGAGATGGTTAACTCCAAAGGACTACAATACACACCTAGAGAGATGGTTAACATTAGGACTCTACTATAGACACCTAGAGAGATGGCTAACACCCCAGGACTCTACTATAGACACCTAGAGAGATGGTTAACATTAGTACTCTACTATAGACACCTAGAGAGATGGTTAACATTAGGACTCTACTATACACACCTAGAGAGATGGTTAACACCCCAGGACTCTACTATAGACACCTAGAGAGATGGTTAACACACCAGGACTCTACTATAGACTCCTAGAGAGATGGTTAACACCCCAGGACTCTACAATACACACCTAGAGAGATGGTTAACACCCCAGGACTCTACAATAGACACCTAGAGAGATGGTTAACACCCCAGGACTCTACTATAGACACCTAGAGAGATGGTTAACACCCCAGGACTCTACTATAGACACCTAGAGAGATGGCTAACATTAGGACTCTACTATAGACACCTAGAGAGATGGTTAACATTAGGACTCTACTATAGACACCTAGAGAGATGGTTAACACCCCAGGACTCTACTATAGACACCTAGAGAGATGGTTAACACCCCAGGACTCTACTATAGACACCTAGAGAGATGGTTAACACCCCAGGACTCTACTATAGACACCTAGAGAGATGGCTAACACCCCAGGACTCTACTATAGACACCTAGAGAGATGGTTAACACCCCAGGACTCTACTATAGACACCTAGAGAGATGGTTAACACCCCAGGACTCTACTATAGACACCTAGAGAGATGGTTAACATTAGGACTCTACTATAGACACCTAGAGAGATGGCTAACACCCCAGGACTCTACTATAGACACCTAGAGAGATGGCTAACACCCCAGGACTCTACTATAGACACCTAGAGAGATGGTTAACATTAGGACTCTACTATAGACACCTAGAGAGATGGTTAACATTAGGACTCTACTATAGACACCTAGAGAGATGGTTAACACCCCAGGACTCTACTATACACACCTAGAGAGATGGCTAACACACCAGGACTCTACTATAGACTCCTAGAGAGATGGCTAACACCCCAGGACTCTACAATACACACCTAGAGAGATGGTTAACACACCAGGACTCTACTATAGACACCTAGAGAGATGGCTAACACCCCAGGACTCTACTATAGACTCCTAGAGAGATGGTTAACACCCCAGGACTCTACTATACACACCTAGAGAGATGGCTAACACCCCAGGACTCTACTATACACACCTAGAGAGATGGTTAACACCCCAGGACTCTACTATAGACACCTAGAGAGATGGCTAACACCCCAGGACTCTACTATAGACACCTAGAGAGATGGTTAACACCCCAGGACTCTACAATACACACCTAGAGAGATGGTTAACACCCCAGGACTCTACTATACACACCTAGAGAGATGGCTAACACACTACCCTGTTGACCAGGTACACACCCCAGGACTCTACTATACACACCTAGAGAGATGGTTAACATTAGGACTCTACTATAGACACCTAGAGAGATGGTTAACACCCCAGGACTCTACTATAGACACCTAGAGAGATGGTTAACATTAGGACTCTACTATAGACACCTAGAGAGATGGTTAACATTAGGACTCTACTATAGACACCTAGAGAGATGGTTAACACCCCAGGACTCTACAAGACACACCTAGAGAGATGGTTAACATTAGGACTCTACTATAGACACCTAGAGAGATGGTTAACACCCCAGGACTCTACTATAGACACCTAGAGAGATGGTTAACACCCCAGGACTCTACAATACACACCTAGAGAGATGGTTAACACCCCAGGACTCTACTATACACACCTAGAGAGATGGTTAACTCCCCAGGACTACAATACACACCTAGAGAGATGGTTAACATTAGGACTCTACTATAGACACCTAGAGAGATGGTTAACACCCCAGGACTCTACTATAGACACCTAGAGAGATGGTTAACACCCCAGGACTCTACAATACACACCTAGAGAGATGGTTAACACCCCAGGACTCTACTATACACACCTAGAGAGATGGTTAACTCCCCAGGACTACAATACACACCTAGAGAGATGGTTAACATTAGGACTCTACTATAGACTCCTAGTGAGATGGCTAACACACCAGGACTCTACTATAGACACCTAGAGAGATGGTTAACATTAGGACTCTACTATAGACTCCTAGTGAGATGGCTAACACACCAGGACTCTACTATAGACACCTAGAGAGATGGTTATCACCCCAGGACTCTACTATAGACACCTAGAGAGATGGCTAACACCCCAGGACTCTACTATAGACACCTAGAGAGATGGCTAACACCCCAGGACTCTACTATAGACACCTAGAGAGATGGCTAACACACCGGGACTCTACTATAGACACCTAGAGAGATGGTTAACACACCAGGACTCTACTATAGACTCCTAGAGAGATGGCTAACACACCAGGACTCTACTATAGACACCTAGAGAGATGGTTAACACCCCAGGACTCTACTATAGACACCTAGAGAGAAGGATTAACTTCTTGTTAATCCAACCATGTTGTCAGATTTCAAAAAGGCTTTACGGCGAAAGTATACCATGCGATTATCTGAGAACCCAGCAGACAAATCATTACAAACAGTAACCAGCCAAGTGGAAGAGTTACACAAGTCAGAAATAGAGATAAAATGAATCCCTTGCCTTTGATGATCTCCATATGGTTGCACTCACAAGACTCCCATTTACTCAATAAATGTTAGTTTTGTTCGATAAAGTCCCTCTTTATATCCAAAAACCTCCGTTTTGTTTGTGCGTTTTGTTCAATAATCCACAGGCTCAAAGGCAGTCATAACAGGCAAACATGTTTATAATCAATCCACAGGTTTTTTTTAGTCGTAATAATCAATGATATTTCAACCGGACAAAAGCTTTGTCAATATAAAAGGAAAACAAGAAAGGCTCTCTGTCGCGTGCATGAAAAACCTGCAGTGTCCACTCATTCAGAGTGAACTTACTCTCTCATTTTTCAGAATACAAGCCTGAAACCATTTCTAAAGACTGTTGACATCTAGTGGAAGCCATAGGAAGTGCAATTGGAGTCATAAGTCAATGGAATCCGTATAGGCAGCCAAAGGAAAACTACAACCATAAAAATTCCCACTTCCTGGATGGATTTTTCTCAGGTTTTCGCCTGCCAAACTTTGGAGTGTTTTCTATCCAAATCTACCAATTATATCCTATCTATCTATAGTTTCTGGGCCTGAGTAGCAGGCAGTTTACTTTGGGCACGGAGGTGAAAATACTGGCCCCCCCTCATGAAGTTTTAAAACAAATACCTTCCTGTCACGTAGTAGTATGTTGTAGTGTGTTATGGTCTGTCTGTCTGTCTGTCTGTCTGTCTGTCTGTCTGTCTGTCTGTCTGTCTGTCTGTACCTGTTTGTACCTGTCTGTCTGTCTGTCTGTCTGTCTGTACCTGTCTGTCTGTCTGTCTGTCTGTCTGTCTGTCTGTCTGTCTGTCTGTACCTGTCTGTGTCTGTCTGTCTGTCTGTCTGTCTGTCTGTACCTGTCTGTCTGTCTGTACCTGTCTGTCTGTCTGTCTGTACCTGTCTGTCTGTCTGTCTGTCTGTACCTGTCTGTCTGTCTGTCTGTCTGTCTGTCTGTCTGTCTGTCTGTCTGTCTGTCTGTCTGTCTGTCTGTCTGTCTGTCTGTCTGTCTGTCTGTCTGTCTGTCTGTATAGCTGATGGTTATAGATGTGTCTGTCGGTCTGTGTGTGTGTCTGTATAGCTGATGGTTATAGATGTGTGTCTGTCTGTCTGTCTGTCTGTGTGTATAGCTGATGGTTATAGATGTGTGTCTGTCTGTGTGTGTGTCTGTATAGCTGATGGTTATAGATGTGTGTCTGTCTGTGTGTGTGTCTGTATAGCTGATGGTTATAGATGTGTGTGTGTCTGTATAGCTGATGGTAATAGATGGACAGCAGTTGAGGAGAGATCCAGCTGCAGTGATGGAGGAGGTCCAGAAGGTCCTGGGAATCACTCCTCACTACAACTACACACAGACTCTACGGTACACACACACACACACACACACACACACACACACACACACACAGACACACACGCGTACAGACAGAAACACACACACACACACCTTTACGTTACATGACACTCCCACTTTCTCTCTCTGAACTACTGTCTCTCTCTCTCTCCAATGTTCTCT
>NW_027016119.1:0-2500 GCF_036934945.1 Oncorhynchus masou masou | reverse complement strand
CCACCACCACCACATCCAGAAACCACCACCACCACCACCACCACGTCCAGACACCACCACCACCACATCCAGAAACCACCACCACCACGTCCAGACACCACCACAACCACGACCAGACACCACCACGACCAGACACCACCACCACCACCACATCCAGAAACCACCACCACCACGTCCAGACACCACCACGACCAGACACCACCACCACCACATTCAGACACCACCACCACCACCATGACCAGACACCACCACCACCATGACCAGACACCACCACCACCATGACCAGACACCACCACCACCACGTCCAGACACCACCATGACCAGACACCACCACCACCACGACCAGACACCACCACCACCATGACCAGACACCACCACGAACAGACACCACCACCACCATGACCAGACACCACCACGACCAGACACCACCACCACCACAAACAGAAACCACCACCACCACGTCCAGACACCACCACGACCAGACACCACCACCACCACATTCAGACACCACCACCATCACCATGACCAGACACCACCACGACCAGACACCACCACCACCATGACCAGACACCACCACCACGACCAGACACCACCACCACCATGACCAGACACCACCACCACCACGACCAGACACCACCACCACCACGACCAGACACCACCACCACCACATCCAGAAACCACCACCACCACGTCCAGACACCACCACGACCAGACACCACCACCACCACATTCAGACACCACCACCACCATGACCAGACACCACCACGACCAGACACCACCACCACCACCATGACCAGACACCACCACCACCACGACCAGACACCACCACCACCATGACCAGACACCACCACCACCATGACCAGACACCACCACCACCACCACCACGACCAGACACCACCACCACCATGACCAGACACCACCACCACCATGACCAGTCAACACCACCACCATGACCAGACACCACCACCACCATGACCAGACACCACCACGACCAGACACCACCACCACCACGACCAGACACCACCACCACGACCAGACACCACCACCACCACGACCAGACACCACCATCACCACGACCAGACACCACAACCATGACCAGACACCACCAACACCATGACCAGACACCACCACCACCACAACCACGACCAGACACCACCACCACCACGACCAGACACCACCACCACCACGACCAGACACCACCACCACCACGACCAGACACCACCACCACCATGACCAGACACCACCACCATGACCAGACACCACCACGACCAGACACCACCACCACCATGACCAGACACCACCACCATGACCAGACACCACCACCACCATGACCAGACACCACCACCACCATGACCAGACACCACCACCATGACCAGACACCACCACCACCATGACCAGACACCACCACCACCATGACCAGACACCACCACCATGACCAGACACCACCACCACCATGACCAGACACCACCACCACCATGACCAGACACCTCCACCACCACGACCAGACACCACCACCACCACGACCAGACACCACCACAACCACGACCAGTCAACACCACCACCATGACCAGACACCACCACCACCATGACCAGACACCACCACCACCATGACCAGACACCACCACGACCAGACACCACCACCACCATGACCAGACACCACCACCACCACCACGACCAGACACCACCACAACCACGACCAGTCAACACCACCACCATGACCAGACACGACCAGACACCACCACCACCACGACCAGACACCACCACCACCATGACCAGACACCATCACCACCATGACCAGACACCACCACCACCATGACCAGACACCACCACCACCACGACCAGACACCACCACCACCACGACCAGACACCACCACCACCATGACCAGACACCACCACCACCATGACCAGACACCACCACGACCAGACACCACCACCACCATGACCAGACACCACCACCATGACCAGACACCACCACCACCATGACCAGACACCACCACCACCATGACCAGACACCACCACCATGACCAGACACCACCACCACCATGACCAGACACCACCACCACCATGACCAGACACCACCACCATGACCAGACACCACCACCACCATGACCAGACACCACCACCACCATGACCAGACACCACCACCACCACGACCAGACACCACCACCACCACGACCAGACACCACCACAACCACGACCAGTCAACACCACCACCATGACCAGACACGACCAGACACCACCACCACCACGACCAGACACCACCACCACCACGACCAGACACCACCACAACCACGACCAGTCAACACCACCACCACGACCAGACACCACCACCACCACGACCAGACACCACCACCACCACAACCAGACACCACAACCACGACCAGACACCACCACAACCATGACCAGATACCACCAACACCATGACCAGACACCACCACCACCATGACCAGACACCACCACAACCACGACCAGACACCACTAGGGTCTGTTGTCAGTAACA
>NW_027016118.1:0-10413 GCF_036934945.1 Oncorhynchus masou masou | reverse complement strand
GTGGAGGAAGAGGTTGAGGTGGGGTGGTTGGTGGAGGAAGAGGAAAGAGGGTTGAGGTTAAGGTGGTTGGGGAGGAAGAGGGTTGAGGTGGGGTGGTTTGGGGAGGAAGAGGGTTGAGGTGGGGTGGTTTGGGGAGGAAGGGGGTTGAGGTCAGGTGGTTGGGGGAGGAAGAGGGTTGAGGTGGGGTGGTTGGGGGAGGAAGAGGGTTGAGGTCAGGTGGTTGGGGAGGAAGAGGGTTGAGGTGGGGTGGTTGGGGAGGAGGAGAGTTGAGGTCAGGTGGTTGGGTGAGGATGATGGTTGAGGTCAGGTGGTTGGGTGAGGATGATGGTTGAGGTGGGGTGGTTGGGATAGGAAGAGGTTGAGGTCAGGTGGTTGGGAGGAAGAAGGGGTTGAGGTCAGGTGGTTGGTGGAGGAGAGAGGGTTGAGGTGGGGTGGTTGGGAGAGGATGATGGTTGAGGTGGGGTGGTTGGGAGAGGAAGAGGTTGAGGTGGGGTGGTTGGGGGAGGAAGAGGGTTGAGGTGGGGTGGTTGGTGGAGGAAGAGGGTTGAGGTCAGGTGGTTGGGGGAGGAAAGGGTTGAGGTCAGGTGGTTGGGGGAGGAAGAGGGTTGAGGTGGGGTGGTTGGGGGAGGAAGAAGGTTGAGGTCAGGTGGTTGGGGAGGAAGAGGGTTGAGGTGGGGTGGTTTGGTTTGGAGGAAGAGGGTTGAGGTCAGGTGGTTGGGGGAGGAAGAGGGTTGAGGTGGGGTGATTGGGGGAGGAAGAGGGTTGAGGTCAGGTGGTTGGGGGAGGAAGAGGATTGAGGTGGGGTGGTTGGGGGAGGAAGAGAGTTGAGGTCAGGTGGTTGGGTGAGGATGATGGTTGAGGTCAGGTGGTTGGGAGAGGATGATGGTTGAGGTGGGGTGGTTGGGAGAGGAAGAGGGTTGAGGTCAGGTGGTTGGGAGGGGAAGAGGGTTGAGGTCAGGTGGTTGGTGGAGGAAGAGGGTTGAGGTCAGGTGGTTGGGTGAGGATGATGGCTGAGGTGGGGTGGTTGGGAGAGGAAGAGGGTTGAGGTCAGGTTGGGAGAGGAAGAGGGTTGAGGTCAGGATGGTGGAGGCAGGGTTGAGGGTCAGGTGTGGTTGGGGAGGAGGGTTGAGGCTTGTGGGGTGGGTTGGGGAGGAAGAGGGGCTGAGGTGGGGTGGTTGGGGGAGGAAGAGGGTTGAGGTGGGGTGGTTGGGGAGGAAGAGGGGTTGGAGGTGGGGTGGTTGGGGAGGAAGAGGGTTGAGGGTCAGGTGGTTGGGGGAGGAAGAGGGTTGTGGGTGGGGTGGTTGGGTGGAGGAAGAGGGTTGGAGGTGGGGTGGTTGGGGGAGGAAGAGGGTTGAGGTGGGGGTGTTTGGGGAGGAAGAGGTTGAGGTGGGGTGGTTGGGGGAGGATGATGGTGAGAAAGAGAGAAAAGAGGAAGAGGTGAATCATAGCCTTGGTTTTTCTTATGTCAAAAGAACAGACATCTAAGAGGAAGCCTCAACCTGGAAGTGTCTGCGCTGAAGGAAAGACTCATTTATACTGTATACTGAGAATACAGAATACTGATTGACTGCCGTTACAACGGAAAAAAATAGAGGGGGCAGATACGCGTGTGAACAACAGGCACCAAACTTTTTCTGAAGTTGTCCGGAATGCCACGCGTGTCCACTTACAGTGCTTTCGGAAATTATTCAAACCCCTTCCCTTTTCCACATTTTGTTACGTTACAGACTTATTCTAAAATTAATGTATTAAATACATTTTCTTCCCCTCATCAATCTACACACAATACCCATAAAGACAAAAAACCAGAAATACCTTATTTACTGTACATAAGTATTCAGACCCTTTGCTAAGAGACTCGAAATTGAGCTCAGGTGGATCCTGTTTCCATTGATCATCCTTAAGATGTTTCCAGGACTTGATTGGAGTCCACCTGTGGTAAATTCAATGAGTTGGACATGATTTGGAAAGGCACACACCTGCCTATAGGTCCCAAAGGTGAACGTGCATGTCAGAGAAAAAACAAGCCATGAGGTCAAAGGAATTGTCCGTTGAGCTCCAAAACCAGATAGTGTTGAGGGAAGAGGAAACAAAAACAATTCTGCAGCATTGATGGTCCCCAAGAACAAAGTGGCCTCCAACATTCTGGAATGGAAGACATTTGGAACCACCAAGACTGTCTGGCAGAGCTCCAGAGTTCCTCTGTGGAGATGGGAGAACCTTCCAGAAGGACTATGCCAAGTGTCACGTCTGGAGGAAAACCTGGCACCATTCCTACGGTGAAGCATGGGTGGTGGCAGCATCATACAGTGGGGATGTTTTTCAGCGGCAAATGACTGGGAGACTAGTTAGGATCGAGGTAAAGTTAAATGGAGCAAAGTACAGAGAGATCATTGATGAAAACCTGCTCCAGAGTGCTCAGGACCTCACACTGGGGCAAAGGTTCACCTTTCAACAGGACAACAACCCTAAGCACACAGCCAAGACAACGCAGGAGTGGTTTCAGGACAAGTATCTGAATGTCCTTGAGTGGCTCAGCAAGAGCCCGGACTTGGAACCCGATCTAACATTTCTGGAGAGACCTGAAAATAGCTGTGCAGCGATGCTCCCCATCCAACCTGACAGAGCTTGAGAGGATCCAGCAGAGAAGAATGAGAGGAACTCCTCAAATACAGGTGTGCCAAGCTTGTAGCGCTGATAGCTAAGAAGTCTCAAGGCTGTCATCGATGCCAAAGGTAAGTTTCAAAAAAGTAAAAAAAAGTAGAGTCTGAATATTTATGTAAATGATATTTCAGTATTTGTTATTTTACACATTTTGTCATTATATGGTATTATGTGTAGATTGATGAGGGGGGAAAGAAACAATTTAATCCGTTTTAGAATAAGGTTGTAATGTAACAAATGTGGAAAAAGTCAAGCCGTCTGAAGACTTTCCGAATGCACCATATATCAGTACACTCGTAACAGCCTAAACATTACGAAACTTCCACAAACGCCCTGTTGACTTTTGGCCACATGACAGAAAAATGTGACCATTCGCACAACAATCCTTTAATGTCACAAGAAATTAGATAGTGTTTTTTTGTCTTACAATAACGTTATTCTCTGCTAATATAATATAATTTATTTTATGTCGAACACTTTCATTATGTGATCTTGCAGACATTGATTCAGCTTTGATCTACCTTTATTTAAAAGAGTACCATTTGTCAGAGTAGCCTGTTCTCTACTAGCAGAGCAGAAGCTTCGGGACCTTTAGCTATCGGGAAGAGAGGTCCAGAAAAGTCAAATCCATGGCCACTCCATACAAAAACATTCCCCACTTGGTCTGCTTCTCACTGTATTTTTGTTAGGGTCAGATTTTGGGGTGGAGTCAAACCTCTCGCTTCGCTTCACTTCCGGTCTGCCTACACCCACCACAGTGGTCGTAGCTATCATTGGTCACAGTCACACACCCATTAGTTGCTAACTGTCTACAAAGATTATGTAAACGTTTTTTCAGGACCCTGTCTTTCAAAGATTATTCGTAAAAATCCAAATAACTTCACAGATCTTCATTGTAAAGGGTTAAACACTGTTTTCCATGCTTGTTCAATGAACCACAAACAATTAAAGAAAATGCACCTGTGGAACGGTCGTTAAGACACGAACAGCTTACAGATGGTAGGCAATTAAGGTCACAGTTATGAAAACATAGGACACTAAAGAGGCCTTTCTACTGACTCTGAAAAACACCAAAAGAAAGATGCCCAGGGTCCCTGCTCATCTGTGTGAACGTGCCTTAGGCATGCTGCAAGGAGGCATGAGGACTGCAGATGTGGTCAGGGCAATAAATTACAATGTCTGTAATGTGAGACGCCTAAGACAGCGCTACAGGGAGACAGGACGGACAGCGGATGGTCCTGCAGTGGCAGACCATGTGTAACAACACCTGCACAGGATCGGTACATCCAAACATCACACCTGCGGGACAAGTACAGGATGGCAACAACAACTGCCCGAGTTACACCAGGTCCTCTGTAAGACAGGTCCTCACCAGACATCACCGGCAACAACGTTGCCTATGGGCACCAAACCACTGTCGCTGGACCAGACAGGACTGGAAAAAAGTGCTCTTCTCTGACGAGTCACGGATTTGTCACACCAGGGATGATGGTCGGATTTGCGTTTATCGTTGAAGGAATGAGTTTACACTGAGGCCTGTACTCTGGAGTGGGATTTATTTGGAGGTGGAGGGTCCATCATGGTCTGGGCGGTGTGTCACAGCATCATTGGACTGAGCTTGTTGTCATTGCAGGCAATCTCAATGCTGTGCGTACAGGGAAGACATCCTCCTCCCTCATGTGGTACCCTTCCTGCAGGCTCATCCTGACATGACCCTCCAGCATGACAATGCCATCAGCCATACTGCTCGTTCTGTGCGTGATTTCCCACAAGACAGGAATGTCAGAGTTCTGCCATGGCCAGCGAAGAGCCCGGATCTCAATCCCATTGAGCATGTCTGGGACCTGTTGGACCTTTCCCCCAGAAATGTCTGGGAACTTGCAGGTGCCTTGGTGGAAGAGTGGGGTAACATCTCACAGCAAGAACTGGCAAATCTGGTGGAGTCCATGAGGAGGAGATGCACTGCAGTATATTGCAGCTAGTGGCCACACCAGATACTGACTGAAACTTTTGACTGTTACTTTGTTCAGGGACACATTAATCTATTTCTGTTAGTCACATGTCTGTGGAACTCAGTTTATGTCTCAAATCTTGTTTACAAATGTTAAGTTTGCTGAAAATAAACTCAGTTGCAACTGAGAGAACGTTTATTTTTGTTGAGTTTATATACTGACAAGATGCAGGACTCAATGCTTTAACAATGGGAATAAATGTTTGTATAGGCAGAGGGCAGGCGGGAGCAGACAAGAACAGGCACACTGGATATTACGTTGTTTTTTCTCAAAAGTTGCCGCAATGGCATGTGTGTCCACATACTGTGTATATCAATATGTAACAACCTAAACATTACAAAACTTAAATTTGATCAAATAACTCTCAAGTAGAAAATGAGCAATACAATTTTATGTTGGTCACATTCAACACTTTCCCATTGACCTTCATACAAAATGCTTGAGGCGCCAATGACGCGGACACAACGATTAAGGTAGTCCTCGCACCTCTCTGATTCAGAGGGTTAAATGCAGAAGACTCATTTCAGTTGAAGGCATTCAGTTGTACAACTGACTAGGGTATCCCCTCTTTCCCTTTCCCTTCATTTTCAACAGATATTTAGTCAGATTCAGCCCTCTTCTGAGTACCGATGGAGGGACTGTGCTCCTGGTGTAACTCAGTCAGTTGTTGTTGCCATCCTGCCTCTGCTGAAGTTAGACAACTTATAGAGATTGTAGAATCATCCACACCACCCTCTCCATTGCAGTAGCAGTAGATGATGGATACAAAGAAGCCCTGGAAGGGACAGAAGAGTTGAGAATCAGTGTAATAGAAAAGAGGAGTTTATTTTTGTGTTGCAGATGCTATTCAATTCCATTCATACTCTAAAGCAATGGAAGGTTGATAGCATTGCGAAAACTTTGACAATCTGGTGACATATTCCAGGGAGAAAAGTACCGATCTTAATTTGATCACTCTTTTGTTGCTGAGAATGTTCCTGCACAGAAGGATATGCAAACGTGTGTATTACTGGTTTAAAAAGGCTTCTAAAGTTTGTAATTTCCACTTTAAAACATCAGACTTGATTTAGCCTAACAAAAATTGTATCAACCCCTACAAAAATGTCCAATAATTATAATCCACATAATAATTAACATTTCCTTTTGCTGCAGGATTATTTCCATTCTGTAGCAAACTGGGTCAAATTAAGATCTTACATCTGTACTCTTCTCTCCTTCATTCTATGTCTCTATTCAACGTAACACACATCTACTGATATGGCTTATGAATGTATGAGATGTTTTGATGTAATTCATATTCATATGTCAACCTTTATTCCTCAAATCATTATTACTCCATATGAAAAGGTCATGCATTGATTGGCATCACTTCTGCTATATCTTACAGACCCATTATATCTGTTCTTCTCTCTTTCAGATATCCCCCTTTCCTCCACTCCTGCCTGTCTTTGTGCAAGCAGCAGCATCCTGTTGCGCTATGGAAAGGTTGCAGATCTATGGTGTTGGCTGGCTTTGACTCTTTGACCGAGCTAAATCAGGCATGTGACTAGCCTAGTAAGGTGATGTGAAGAGACATGGTGTTGTTCTCACTCTTTTATCGTATCACCTCCTTCAGCTGGTAAACAAAGATACACAATGAGTCAAACTGTCATATTATTCAGTGATGGTGACTCATATGTTCACTCAAAAAAGTGGAGATGTAAACTTTGTACATAAAACACATAGCTATAATGTTTGTATGAAAAGTATCCCTACTATACACTGTGCTATATGAAGAACAATTCATTGGGGGAATACAGCTATGATGTACATGTAGAAACAGAATAACGCCTTCTGGGAATACAGCTATGATGTACATGTAGAAACAGAATAACTCCTTGGAGGAATACAGCTATGATGTACACGTAGAAACAGAATAACTCATTGGAGGAATACAGCTATGATGTACATGTAGAAACATAATAATGTCATGGGGTAATATGGCTATGATGTACATGTAGAAACAGAATAACTCATTGGAGGAATACAGCTATGATGTACATGTAGAAACAGAATAACTCATTGGAGGAATAAAGCTATGATGTACATGTAGAAACAGAATAACGCCTTCTGGGAATACAGCTATGATGTACATGTAGAAACAGAATAACGCCTTGGAGGAATACAGCTATGATGTACATGTAGAAACAGAATAACGCCTTGGAGGAATACAGCTATGATGTACATGTAGAAACAGAATAACTCATTGGAGGAATACAGCTATGATGTACATGTAGAAACTGAATAACTCATTGGAGGAATACAGCTATGATGTACATGTAGAAACAGAATAACTCCTTGGAGGAATACAGCTATGATGTACACGTAGAAACAGAATAACTCATTGGAGGAATACAGCTATGACGTACACGTAGAAACAGAATAACTCCTTGGAGGAATACAGCTACGACGTACGTGCAGAAAAAGACAGAATATGAAGGAATTAATTTTGCTAACTGGAGACGAGGGGAGGCATTACAAAACGCATTTGAAACAAACGTGGAAACACAAACCATGAGGAAAGCTGTTATCCTCTGGGTAATTCCATAGGAAGACAACTCAACAACAAAGATGAAAGTTCTGTACATGACATCCACTATTGTAGTCAACACAGTGATACATTTTGCGTGGCTAGTCAAACTTTGTTGTTAGAAAAAAATCTTTGTTCTTTCTGTCAGAACAACTATTAAAGCGACAACAAAGAGTCTAAGATACGATGAGCAGCTTATAAGATATTTCTGATAGGCCAGCTGTCAGTCAGAGTAGCTCTTCTGAACAACAGTTGGTTGTCTCTATAATTATCCCCTTAAATAATTCAATTCAAAATCATAAAAATCTGATTTGAAGCTGAAATGTTATATTAGTAGAATGATAATAAATTGTTTCGTGATGAGCTACTAACGGGGTGTCCAACACACTATTACCTTGTCTGGTTCAGCTGTGATCAACTGATTTTAAACAAAAGGCTCTCATGACTGACTGAGAGTGAACATGATCTGTCACAAGCCCTTGGTCCGGAGAAGGATCTTCCCTGTCTTTATTGGCCTCGGCAAGACTCGGTTAGACAGGAGATGAAGGGAAAGTGCCAGGATGCAGGGAATCTTCCAACCTGCCTGAGGCTCTGACCTGTAGCAGACCCTGTCAAACCACACCAGTCTGATTGGACTGTACAGAGTGAAATCTACAGAGCCAATTCTACAGAGCAAAGTAGCTTTCACTGCTTAACTCCTGTCCCAAAGTCTTTTTATTTGTAACTACTTTAAAGCTTTATTTTAAAACTGGATCCTACTGCATTTAATTGAATACTGTTTTATCAGCTTTCAGAGACACTTTCAATTTTGAGGGGTGAGAGGGTTCTCATGTGGAATTTAAATTGTGTTACTTCCCCTCCCCCTAAAATCCTCATTCAATTTAACGATTTGGCTTCAATGGGTGGGGAACATATTTCAGAATATAGTGGCCTATTCTACCACATCAGTTAATTAATTCATTAGGGAAACAGCATAGAACACAGTTATAAAGGTTATGATGAGTTACATGCACTAACCTTGATGTTAATAACTATTATGAGCTAGGCCTACCAAACACAGTAAACACCATCCATTTACAGTGGATACTGTTTGTCATCTATGCTGTACATCCGGGCTGCCCAACCCTCTTCCTGGAGATCTACTGTCCTGTAGGTTTTCAGTCCAACCCTAATTTAGCATATCTGATTCAGCTAGTTAAGGTCATGTTGAGCAGCTAATTAGTAGAATCAGGTGTATTAAATTAGGGTTGGACTGAAAACCTACAGGATGGTAGATCTCCAGGAAGAGTGTTGGACTGAAAACCCACAGGACGGTAGATCTCCAGGAAGAGGGTTGGACTGAAAACCCACAGGACAGTAGATCTCCAGGAAGAGGGTTGGACTGAAAACCCACAGGACAGTAGATCTCCAGGAAGAGGGTTGGACTGAAAACCCACAGGACAGTAGATCTCCAGGAAGAGGGTTGGACTGAAAACCCACAGGACGGTAGATCTCTAGGAAGAGGGTTGGACTGAAAACCCACAGGACAGTAGATCTCCAGGAAGAGGGTTGGGCAGCACTGCTGTACATAGTCACTTTGCAAATTACCTCGACTAACCGGTACTGGTAGCCCCTGTATAAAGCCTCGATATTGTTATGTACATTTATTGTGTTACTGTTTGATTGATTTGATTTATTAAAAAAATAAAATAATTAGTAAATATTTTCTTAACTTTATTTCTTGAACTTCTTGTTGGTTAAGGGCTTGTAAGTAAGCATTTCACCGTTGTATTCAGCGCATGTGACAAATAAAATTTGATTTGATGTGAAAATAAATCAACAGTATAGTATGTGACTATGGGCTCCAAAAGAGAGTGGGACACATATAGTATTGGCACCACTGTTACAACTTATTGTATGATTCAGAGCCCATTAAGAGCAGCCCTTCCCATTACCTGTGGGCCACGGTCATTGGAAGTGTTGCCACTGGAGTGTATTACAGCAGCCTCTCTGTAATTATTCTTAGTAGATTGCTCTCCTCTCTCCAGTGAGTAAGGGTCATCTGTTGCTATCAACTCCTCAGTAGAATGATCTCTAGTAGAAACTCCTGTTTTCTGGAAGCAAAAATTTGGCTCATTTCCCAAATTTTCCTGCAGGTACTGTATCCAGGTCTAGACTGCGAGGGCCAGTTTGTGCTAAGGAGGAATATGATAATGAGGAGGAAAATGATCGTGTAGGAAGTACAGTAGCAATCAGTTGTATTGACCATCTCTCCCAAAGCTTATGTCAGAGTTTTGAATCGGCTAACAATGTCACTGGTCTGTGGCGATAGATAAAGGTAAGATTGATGAAGCAAATCGTAATTTCATTGCTTGTTATTTTTCATGGATGTTGGTGGGACTATGGCCACAAAGAACCTAAATTCCCTCAGGTGAGAAATGATGTTTAGGGGATAAAGTTCAAGCAGTGTTGGAAAGTAAAGTTCTCCCTCAAGTTGCGACGAAATGTCTGCAGATGTAGCATCTTAATTGGATCACTCTTTTGTTGCTGAGAATGTAAAACTTGCAGTCTATTTGAGTTTTAAAAAGGCTTCTAAAGTTGGCAATTTCCACTTTGAAAATTCTAACTTGATTTGCCATAATGAAAAATGTATCAATCCCTACAAAAATGTAAATGTAATTATAATCCACATAATAATTCACATTTCCTGTTGATGCAGGACTATTTTCCTTCCTGCTATAGGAAACTGGCTCAAATGAAGGTTCTACATCTGTACCTAATTTTCAAAAAGATGGTATGAATAACCAGTTACCTGGAAGGAGTTGAAGAAGAGCTCGAAGTACATCCTGACCTCCCAGCTGAGGCCCTGGAAGGTGTGAGGCATCCCCACAAACACAATGTAGTGGACCCCAAACACCAGCACCAGCACCAGGGTGGACTTAGCCAACTTCCTGTGGGTACAGACACAAGCAAAAGGTTGGAGAGGATCAGTTTGAGCAAGACAAGATGCTGAATCTTTATCTCATAATAGGTCGTAATTTGGGATGGAAGGTGATCAGTAATTCTGCGCAGTCAGACTTCAGTTGTTCGATGTGTGCAAAACTGATAGAGACATACCCCAAGCGACTTACAGCTGTAATCGCAGCAAAAGGTGGCGTACAAAGTATTAACTTAAGGGGGCTGAATAAT
>NW_027016117.1:0-10413 GCF_036934945.1 Oncorhynchus masou masou | reverse complement strand
ACAGTAGAGTAGATTCGAGTAGAATAGAGTAGAGCACAGTACAGTAGAGTAGAGTACAGTAGAGTACAGTAAAGTAGAGTAGAGTAGAATAGGGTAGAGTACAGTAGAGTAGAGTAGAGTAGAGTAGAGTAGAGTAGTGTAGAATAGAGTACAGTACAGTACAGTACAGTACAGTACAGTACAGTACAGTACAGTACAGTAAAGTAGAGTAGAGTAGAGTACAGTACAGTACAGTAGATTAGAGTAGAATAGAGTACAGTACAGTACAGTACAGTAGAGTAGAGTACAGAAGAGTACAGTAAAGTAGAGCAGAGTAGAGTACAGTAGAGCACATTACAGTAGAGTAGATTAGAGTAGAATAAATTAGAGTACAGGACAGTAGAGTAGATTAGAGTAAAATAGAGTAGAGCACAGTACTGTACAATACAGTAGAGTAGAATAGAGTAGAGTAGGGTACAGTAAAGTACAGTAGATCAGAGTAGATCAGAGTAGAGTACAGCAGATCGGAGTAGAGTAGGGTACAGTGGAGTACAGTAGAGTAGAGTACAGTACAGTACAGTAAAGTAGATTAGGGTAGAATATAGTAGAGTAGGGTACAGTAGAGTACAGTACAGTAGAATAAATTAGAGTAGAGTACAGTAGAGTAGATTATAGTAGAATAGAGTAGAGTACAGTAGAGTACAATACAGTAGAGTGGAATGGAGTAGAGTACAGTAGAGTACAGTAGAGTAGAGTAGGGTACAGTAGAGTAGAGTACAGTAGATTAGATCAGAGTACAGTAAAGTAGAGTATAATAGGGTAGAGTACAGTAGAGTAGAGTAGGATATAGTAGAGTAGGGTACAGTAGTGTATAGTTGAGTAGAGTAGAATAAATTACAGTACAGTAGGGTAGATTAGAGTAGAATAGAGTAGAGTACAGTACAGTACAATACAGTACAATACAGTAAAGCAGAATAGAGTAGAGTAGGGTACAGTAGAGTACAGTAGAGTAGAGTACAGTCGAGTACAGTAGAGTAGATCAAAATCAAATCAAGTCAAATTTATTTGTCACATACACATGGTTAGCAGATGTTAATGCGAGTGTAGCGAAATGCTTGTGCTTCTAGTTCCGACAATGCAGTAATAACCAACGAGTAATCTAACCTAACAATTCCACAACTAATACCTTATACACACAAGTGTAAAGGGATAAACAATATGTACATAAAGATATATGAATGAGTGATGGTACAGAACGGCATAGGCAAGATGCAGTAGATGGTATCGAGTACAGTATATACATATGAGATGAGTAATGTAGGGTATGTAAACAAAGTGGCATAGTTTAAAGTGGCTAGTGATACATGTATTACATAAAGATGCGGTAGATGATATAGAGTACAGTATATACGTATACATATGAGATGAATAATATAGGGTATGTAAACATTATATTAGGTAGCATTGTTTAAAGTGGCTAGTGATATATTTTACATCATTTCCCATCAATTCCCATTATTAAAGTGGCTGGAGTTGAGTCAGTGTGTTGGCAGCAGCCACTCAATGTTAGTGGTGGCTGTTTAACAGTCTGATGGCCTTGAGATAGAAGCTGTTTTTCAGTCTCTCGGTCCCAGCTTTGATGCACCTATACTGACCTCGCCTTCTGGATGATAGCGGGGTGAACAGGCAGTGGCTCGGGTGGTTGTGGTCCTTGATGACCTTTATGGCCTTCCTGTAACATCGGGTGGTGTAGGTGTCCTGGAGGGCAGGTAGCTTGCCCCCGGTAATGCGTTGTGCAGACCTCACTACCCTCTAGAGAGCCTTACGGTTGTGGGCGGAGCAGTTGCCGTACCAGGCGGTGATACAGCCCGCCAGGATGCTCTCGATTGTGCATCTGTAGAAGTTTGTGAGTGCTTTTGGTGACAAGCCGAACTTCTTCAGCCTCCTGAGGTTGAAGAGGCGCTGCTGCGCCTTCTTCACGTTGCTGTCTGTGTGGGTGGACCAATTCAGTTTGTCTGTGATGTGTATGCCGAGGAACATAAAAACTTACTACCCTCTCCACTACTGTTCCATCGATGTGGATAGGGGGGTGTTCCCTTTGCTGTTTCCTGAAGTCCACAATCATCTCCTTAGTTTTGTTGACGTTGAGTGTGAGGTTATTTTCCTGACACCACACTCCGAGGGCCACCTCCTCCCTGTAGGCCGTCTCGTCGTTGTTGGTAATCAAGCCTACCACTGTTGTGTCGTCCGCAAACTTGATGATTGAGTTGGAGGTGTGCGTGGCCACGCCGTCGTGGGTGAACAGGGAGTACAGGAGAGGGCTCAGAACGAACCCTTGTGGGGCCCCAGTGTTGAGGATCAGCGGGGTGGAGATGTTGTTGCCTACCCTCACCACCTGGGGGCGGCCTGTCAGGAAGTCCAGTACCCAGTTGCACAGGGCGGAGTCGAGACCCAGGGTCTCGAGCTTGATGAAGAGCTTGGAGGGTACTATGGTGTTAAATGCCGAGCTGTAGTCGATGAACAGCATTCTCACATAGGTATTCCTCTTGTCCAGATGGGTTAGGGCAGTGTGCAGTGTGGTTGAGATTGCATCGTCTGTGGACCTATTTGGGCGGTAAGCAAATTGGAGTGGGTCTAGGGTGTCAGGTAGGGTGGAGGTGATATGGTCCTTGACTAGTCTCTCAAAGCACTTCATGATGACGGAAGTGAGTGCTACGGGGCGGTAGTCGTTTAGCTCAGTTACCTTAGCTTTCTTGGGAACAGGAACAATGGTGGCCCTCTTGAAGCATGCGGAAACAGCAGACTGGTATAGGGATTGATTGAATATGTCCGTAAACACACCAGCCAGCTGGTCTGAGGGTGCGACTGGGGATGCCGTCTGGGCCTGCAGCCTTGCGAGGGTTAACACGTTTAAATGTTTTACTCACCTCGGCTGCAGTGAAGGAGAGTCCGCATGTTTTCGTTGCAGGCCGTGTCAGTGGCACTGTATTGTCCTCAAAGCAGGCAAAAAGGTTATTTAGTCTGCCTGGGAGCAAGACATCCTGGTCCGTGACGTGGCTGGTTTTCTTTTTGTAATCCATGATTGACTGTAGACCCTGCCACATACCTCTTGTGTCTGAGCAGTTGAATTGAGATTCTACTTTGTCTCTATACTGACGCTTAGCTTGTTTGATTGCCTTGCGGAGGGAATAGCTGCACTGTTTGTATTCGGTCATGTTTCCGGTCACCTTGCCCTGATTAAAAGCAGTGATTCGCGCTTTCAGTTTCAAGCGAATGCTGCCATCAATCCATGGTTTCTGGTTTAGGAATGTTTTAATCGTTGCTATGGGAACGACATCTTCAACGCACGTTCTAATGAACTCGCACACCGAATCAGCGTATTCGTCAATGTTGTTGTCTGACGCAATACGAAACATATCCCAGTCCACGTGATGGAAGCAGTCTTGGAGTGTGGAGTCAGATTGGTCGGACCAGCGTTGGACAGACCTCAGCGTGGGAGCTTCTTGTTTTAGTTTCTGTCCGTAGGTAGGGATCAACAAAATGGAGTCGTGGTCAGCTTTTCCGAAAGGAGCATACCCATAACATGATGCAGCTATCCCTATGCTTGAAAATATGGAGAGTGGTACTCAGTAATGTGTTGTATTGGTTTTGCCCCAAAGATAACACTTTGTATTCGGGACAAAAAGTGAATTGCTTTGCCACTTGTTTTGCAGTATTACTTTAGTGTTGCAAACAGGATGAGTAGTTATATTTCTGTACAGACTTCCTTCTTTTCACTCTGTCTGATCCTCCGTTGTCTCCTCTCACAGCCATTAAACTCTGCAACTCTTTTAAAGTCACCATTGGCCTCGTTGTGAAATCCCTGAGTGGTTTCATCCTATCCGGCAGGAAGGACACCTGTATCTTTGCAGTGACTGGGTGTATCGATACACCATCCAAAGTATAATGGATAACTTCACCATGCTCAAAGAGATATTCAATGTCTACTTTAATGTTTACCCATCTACCAATAGGTGCCCTTCTTTCTTTGTGAGTCATTTGAAAACCTCCCTGGTGTTTGTGGTTTTAATCTGGGTTGTAAATTCACTGCTTGACTGAAGGACCTTACAGGTAATTGTATGTGTGGGGAACAGAGATGAGATAGTCATTCAAAAATCATGTTAAACACTATTATTGCACACAAAGTGAGTCCATGAAATGTACAGGTCCTTGCAAAAGTATTCATCCCCCATGGCGTTTTATCTTTTTTATTGCATTGTGTGTAATCTAAGTGTCACATGATCTGTCACATGATCTGTCACATGATCTCAGTATATATACACCTGTTCTAAAAGGCCCAGAGTCTGCAACACCCCTAAGCAAGGGGCACCACCAAGCAAGCAGCATCATGAAGACCAAGGAGCTCTCCAAACAGGTCAGGGACAAAGTTGTGGAGAAGTACATATCAGGGTTGGGTTATAAAAAAATATAATTAACTTTGAACATCCCACGGAGCACCATTAAATCCATTATTTGAACATTTTAAGAATATGGAACCACAACAAACCTGGCAAGAGAGGGCCGCCCACCAAAACTCACAGACCAGGCAAGGGGGGCTTTAATCAGAGAGGCAACAAAGAGACTAAAGATAACTCTGAAGGAGCTGCAAAGCTTCACAGTGGAGATTGGAGTATCTGTCCATAGGACCACTTTAAGCTGTACACTCCACAGAGCTGGTCTTTACGGAAGAGTGGCCAGAAAAAAAGCAATTGCTTAAAGAAAAAATGCCAGAAGGCATGTGGGAGACTCTGGTAAGATGAGACGAACATTGCGCTTTTTGGCCATCAAGGAAAACGCTATGTCTGGCGCAAACCAAACACCTCTCATCACCCCGGGAACCACATCCCCACAGTGAGGCAGGGTGGTGGCAGCATGTGGGGATGTTTTTCATTGGCAGGGACTGTGAAACTGGTCAGAATTGAAGGAATGCTGGATGGTGCTAAATACAGGGAAATTCTTGATGGAAACCTGTTTCAGTCTTCAAGAGATTTGAGACCGGGACGGTGGTTCACCTTCCAGCAGGACAATGACCCTAAACATACTGCTAAAGCGACACTCAAGTGGTTAAGGTGAAAACATTTAAATGTCTTGGAATGGCCTAGTCAAAGCCCAGACATCAATCCAATTGAGAATCTGTGGTACGACTTAAAGATTGCTGTACACCAGCGGAACCCATCCAACTTGAAAGAGCTGGAGCAGTTTTGCCTTGAAGAATGGGCAAAAATCCCAGTGGCTAGATGTGCCAAGTTTATTGAGACATACCCCAAGAGACTTGCAGCTGTAATTGCTGCGAAAGGTGTCTCTACAAAGTATTGACTTTAGGGGGGTGAATAGTCACGCTCAAGTTTTCCGTTTTTTTGTCTAATTCTTTGTATTTTGCATTGGCAAAGTTATGTAAATCAAATGATACAAACTCCCCAAAAATCTATTTTAATTCCAGGTTGTCAGACAACAAAATAGGAAAAATGCCAAGGGGGTGAACACTTTCGCAAGCCACTGTATTATGTAACTTGTTAATAAGCACATTTTTATTCCTGAACTTATTGAGGCCATAACAAAGGGGTTGAATACTTATTGACTCAAGACATGTCAGCTTTTCATTTGTTATTCATTTGTATTACACATTTCAAAATGCATTATTCTATTTTGACATGATTGGGTATTGTGTGTAGGCCAGTGACACAATTTTTTTTAAATGTAATCCATTTTAAATCCCGGCTGTAACACAATGTGGAATAAGTGAAGGGGGGTGAATACTTTCTGAAGGCTCTGGAGCTGAACAAACAGAAGACAATCTGATTATTATTTGACTGGGATTCAAGTCCTTCTTTCTCACGCGCACACACACACACACACACACACACACACACACACACACACACACAGGCAAGCACACACACACACACACACACACACACACACACACACAGACACACACAGGCAAGCACACACACAAACACACACACAGACACACATACAGACACACACACACTCCTGTTTTCTCATTTCACAATATACTGTTAACTGTCCGGGAGAAACCAGAAACGCTACTTCTTCTCGTAACTTTGAGGTGTTTGAGGATAGGCGATGACAGAATACACACACACACACACACACACACACACACACACACACACAAACACACACACACAATCACATCCTGCCAGCAGTGCAATCCCGTTTACTGGTGCTTTCTCAGCTTGGGGCTGACTGTGGGCACAGTGACTCCCTCACAGAGTCACAGCAGGAGACAGACACATCGTTAAGGACAACAACAGCTACTCTGAAATAACAACCTCTCCCCTCTCTCTCTCTGTCCCCCTCTCTCTCTCTCTCTCTCTCTCTCTCTCTCTCTCTCTCCCCTCTCTCCTTATCTCCCACTCTCTCCCCCTCTCTCTCGCTCTCTTTTTCTACTCCCCTCTCTCTCTCTCCCTTCTCTCTCTCTGTCCTCTCTCTCTATCCTCTCTCTCTCTGTCCTCTCTCTCTCTATCCTTTCTCTCTGTCCTCTCTCTCTCTATCCTCTCTCTCTCTGTCCTCTCTCTCTATCCTCTCTCTCTCTGTCCTCTCTCTCTCTGTCCTCTCACTCTATCCTCTCTCTCTCTGTCCTCTCTCTCTCTATCCTTTCTCTCTGTCCTCTCTCTCTCTATCCTCTCTCTCTGTCCTCTCTCTCTGTCCTCTCTCTCTCTCTGTCCTCTCTCTCTGTCCTCTCTCTCTGTCCTCTCTCTCTCTGTCATCTCTCTATCCTCTCTCTCTGTCCTCTCTCTCTCTGTCCTCTCTCTCACTCTTTCCACAATCTTGCTTTGTCCTTCCTCTCTTTTCTCTTTCCCTCTCTCTCACACCTCCCTCAAACTGATCTGTTCCCCCTCTCCCCCTCCCTCTCACTACTCACAGCTAGTCAGAACTACATTGTCTTCCCCCCCTGTCCTGTCCAAGCTACATCATATTTACCAAAACATGCCTACCTTCTCATGTATCCCTCATCACTACTCAATAGGAAGTCTGTGCTGCTCTGACAAGTTTCAGTCTACAACCACCAACAGGTAGTCATTAACTAGTTCTCTTTCTGTGCGTACTTATCCTTCTTGGTTTTTGTTTTTTCCTCTCTCTCCCCTCCTTTCCTCTCTCTCCCCTCCTTTCCTCTCTCTCCCCTCCTTTCCTCTCTCTCCCCTCCTTTCCTCTCTCTCCCCTCCTTTCCTCTCTCCCCTCCTTTCCTCTCTCTCCCCTCCTTCCCACTCCTTCGCTCTCTCTCCTCCTCTCTCCTTCATTCCCTCTCTCTCTCCTCCTTCCCCACTCTCCCCTCTCTCCCCCTCCTTCCCCACTCTCCTCCTCTCTCCTCCTTTCCCACTCTCCCCTCTCTCCCCCTCCTTCCCCACTCTCCTCCTCTCTCCTCCTTTCCCACTCTCCCCCTCTCTCCTCCTTACCTCTCTCTCCCCCTCCTTCCCTCTCTCTCTCTCCTCCTTCCCCACTCTCCCCTCTCTCCCCCTCCTTCCCTCTCTCTCCCCCTCCTGCTTTCCTTCTCCCCCCTTCCCCCTCACTCCCTCCCCTTTTCCCTGTTTGAGATATGTGACAGGTGAGGGATAGGAGAAAACCTGCCTTTCAGCTGCAGTACGTCAGTCAGTCAAAAGAAAAAGACAAAAACAAACACAGGGAACTGACTGGAGATAACACAACTGGAATAACAAGACAAGAGGAGGACGGCCCCACTTTAAAACCACTAACTACTGCCCCACTTTAAAACAACTAACTACTGCCCCACTTTAAAACAACTAACTACTGTCCCACTTTAAAACAACTAACTACTGCCCCACTTTAAAACAACTAACTACTGTCCCACTTTAAACCAACTAACTACTGCTCCACTTTAAAACAACTAACTACTGTCCCAATTTAAACCAACCAACTGCTGTCTCACTTTAAAACAACTAACTACTGTCCCACTTTAAAACAACTAACTACTGTCTCACTTTAAACCAACTAACTACTGTCTCACTTTAAAACAACTAACTACTGCCCAACTTTAAACCTACTAACTACTGTCCCACTTTAAACCATCTGTCCCACTTTAAATCAACTAACTACTGTCCCACTTTAAACCAACTAACTAATGTCCAACTTTAAACCAACTAACTACTGTCCCACTTTAAACCAACTAAATACTGTCCCACTTTAAACCAACTAACTACTGTTCCACTTTAAACCAACTAACTAATGTCCCACTGTAAACCAACTAAATACTGTCCCACTTTAAACCAACTAACTACTGTCCCACTTTAAACCAACTAAATACTGTCCCACTTTAAACCAACTAACTACTGTCCCACTTTAAACCAACTAAATACTGTCCCACTTTAAACCAACTAACTGCTGTCCCACTATAAAACAACAATAAAACAACTTTAAACGTTTTAGGTTGTGCAGCAGTTAGGCATTATAAAAGATTTAGAGAGGAATTCACAGGGAAGAAATTGGCCACAGTTGTAAAATGTATGGTGGATTGGACAGGTAATGGGTTGTAAGGGATTTAGCTCTCTCTCAATTACATTCAATTCAAAGGGCTTTATTGGCAGGGGTAATGTATGTTTACATTGACAAAGCAAGTGAAATAGATAACAAACAAAAGTGCCAAACAATAAAAATTAACAGTAAACATTACACTCACAAAGGCTCCTAAGGAATGAAGACATTGTGAATGTCATATTATGTCTATATACAGTGTTGTAACACTGTGCAAATAGTTAAAGTACAAAAGGGAAAATAAATAAACATAAATATAGGTTGTATTTACAATGGTGTTTGTTCTTCATTGGTTTCTTGTGTCAACAGCTCACAAATATTGCTGCTGTGATGACACACTGTGGTATTTCACCCAATAAATATGTGAATTTATCAAAATTGGGTTTGTTTTTGAATTTTTTTTGTGGGTCTGTGTAATCTGAGGGAAATATGTGTCTCTAATATGGTCATACACTTGGCAGGAGGTTAGGAAGTGCAGCTCAGTTTCCACCTCATTTTGTGGGCAGTGTGCACATAGCCTGTCTTCTCTTGAGAGCCAGGTCTGCCTACGGCAGCCTCTCTCAATTGCAGGGCTCTGCTCCCTGACTCTCTACATAGCTTTCCTTAAGTTTGGGTCAGTCACAGTGGTCAGGTATTCTGCCACAGTGTACTCTCTGTTCAGGGCCAAATAACATTCCAGTTTGCTCTGTTTTTTTGTTTTCGATGTGTCAAGTATTTATCTTTTTGTTTTCTCATGATTTGGTTGGGTCTAATTGTGCTGCTGTCCTGGTGCTCTGTGGAGTGTGTTTGTGTTTGTGAACAGAGCCCCAGGACCAGCTTGCTTACGGGACTCTTCTCCAGGTTCAACTCTCTGTACGTGAGGGCTTTGTTAAGGAAGTTTTGGGAATCGCTTCCTATTAGGTGGTTGTAGAATTGAACAGCTCTTTTCTGGATTTCGTTAATTAGTGAGTATCGGCCTAATTCTGCTCTGCATGCATTATTTGGTGTTGTACACAGGGGACGTTTTTGCAGAATTCAATATGCAGAGTCTCAATTTAGTGTCTGTCCCATTTTGTGAATTCTTGGTTGGTGAGCGGACCCCCGACTTCACAACCATAAAGGGCAATGGGCTCTATAACTAATTCAAGTGTTTTTAGCTAGATCATAATTGGTATGTCGAATTTTATGTTCCTTTTGATGGCGTAGAAGACCCTTCTTGCCTTGTCTCTCAGCTCGTTCACAGCTTTGTGGAAGTTACCTGTGATGCTGATGTTGAGGCCGAGGTTTGTATAGTTTTTCATGTGTTCTAGGGCAACAGTGTCTAGATGGAATTTGTATTTGTGGTCCTGGCGACTGGACCTTTTATGGAACACCATTATTTTGGTCTTACTGAGATTTACTGTCAGGGACCTGGTCTGATAGAATCTGTGCAGAAGATCTAGGTGCTGCTGTAGGAACTCCTTGGTTGGGGACAGATCTAGGTGCTGCTGTAGGAACTCCTTGGTTGGGGACAGATCTAGGTGCTGCTGTAGGCCCTCCTTGGTTGGTGACAGATCTAGGTGCTGCTGTAGGAACTCCTTGGTTGGGGACAGATCTAGGTGCTGCTGTAGGCCCTCCTTGGTTGGGGACAGATCTAGGTGCTGCTGTAGGCCCTCCTTGGTTGGGGACAGATCTAGGTGCTGCTGTAGGAACTCCTTGGTTGGTGACAGATCTAGGTGCTGCTGTAGGAGACCCTCCTTGGTTGGTGACAGATCTAGGTGCTGCTGTAGGAACTCCTTGGTTGGGGACAGATCTAGGTGCTGCTGTAGGCCCTCCTTGGTTGGGGACAGATCTAGGTGCTGCTGTAGGCCCTCCTTGGTTGGGGACAGATCTAGGTGCTGCTGTAGGAACTCCTTGGTTGGG
>NW_027016116.1:0-10417 GCF_036934945.1 Oncorhynchus masou masou | reverse complement strand
CTACAGCTGTCCAATGTAGAGACCAGTGAATGTATCCATCTCTCTATAGCTGTCCACTGTAGAGACCAGTGACGATGTAACCATCTCTCTATATTTGTCCACTGTAGAGACCAGTGAGATGTATCCATCTCTCTATAGCTGTCCACTGTAGAGACCAGTGATGATGTAACCATCTCTCTATAGCTGTCCACTGTAGAGACCAGTGATGATGTAACCATCTCTCTATAGCTGTCCAATGTAGAGACCAGTGATGATGTAACCATCTCTCTATAGCTGGCCACTGTAGAGACCATTGATGATGTAACCATCTCTCTATAGCTGTCCACTGTAGATACCAGTGAATGTATCCATCTCTCTATAGCTGTCCACTGTAGAGACCAGTGAATGTATCCATCTCTATAGCTGTCCAATGTAGAGACCAGTGATGATGTAACCATCTCTCTATAGCTGTCCACTGTAGAGACCAGTGATGATGTAACCATCTCTCTATAGCTGTCCACTGTAGAGACCAGTGATGATGTAACCATCTCTCTATAGCTGTCCACTGTAGAGACGAGTGATGATGTAACCATCTCTGTATAGCTGTCCACTGTAGAGACCAGTGATGATATAACCATCTCTATATAGCTGTCCACTGTAGAGACCAGTGAATGTATCCATCTCTCTTTAGCTGTCCAATGTAGAGACCAGTGAATGTATCCATCTCTCTATAGCTGTCCAATGTAGAGACCAGTGATGATCTAACCATCTCTCTATAGCTGGCCACTGTGGAGACCAGTGATGATGTAACCATCTCTCTATAGCTGTCCAACGTAGAGACCAGTGAATGTATCCATCACTCTATAGCTGTCCACTGTAGAGACCAGTGAATGTATCCATCTCTCTACAGCTGTCCAATGTAGAGACCAGTGAATGTATCCATCTCTCTATAGCTGTCCACTGTAGAGACCAGTGATGATGTAACCATCTCTCTATAGCTGTCCAATGTAGAGACCAGTGATGATGTATCCATCTCTCTATAGCTGTCCACTGTGGAGACCAGTGAATGTATCCATCTCTCTATAGCTGTCCAATGTAGAGACCAGTGATGATCTAACCATCTCTCTATAGCTGGCCACTGTGGAGACCAGTGATGATGTAACCATCTCTCTATAGCTGTCCAACGTAGAGACCAGTGAATGTATCCATCACTCTATAGCTGTCCACTGTAGAGACCAGTGAATGTATCCATCTCTCTACAGCTGTCCAATGTAGAGACCAGTGAATGTAACCATCTCTCTATAGCTGTCCAATGTAGAGACCAGTGATGATGTATCCATCTCTCTATAGCTGTCCACTGTAGAGACCAGTGAATGTATCCATCTCTCTATAGCTGTCCACTGTAGAGACCAGTGATGATATAACCATCTCTATATAGCTGTCCACTGTAGAGACCAGTGATCTAACAAGAATTACTCTTAACATAAATTAAAAAGGGCTTGTGAGATTTGGGCCTTGGCCAAGAAACCGTCACAATAAATAATGAGATTAGAAAACAAACAGCCGTCAGACTGTGCTCTGGACAACTGAACCATCATCTACTGGGACCTGGGGAATGACAAGCTGTCAGTGTCTGTGTGTGTGTGTGTGTGTGTGTGTGTGTGTGTGTGTGTGTGTGTGTGTGTGTGTGTGTGTGTGTGTGTGTGTGTGTGTGTGTGTGTGTGTGTGTGTGTGTGTGTGTGTGTGTGTGTGTGTGTGTGTGTGTGTGTGTGTGTGTGTGTGTGTGTGTGTGTGTGTGTGTGTGTGTGTGCGTGTGTGCGTGTGTGTGTGTGTACAGAGATAGGTTTACAGCAGAACAGCGTTAGAAGGGTTGCTAGTCTGAAGTGCAGAACCCACAGTTGGAAAAGCGAAGCGTATTTAAATGATTCTGTCGGTCTGCTAGTGTCCTATAATAACACACACAGCCAGTCTAACACATGACACATGATACAGGCTGGCAACTGTAGATGTTGCACCTGAAAGCCTGACACATTTCCCTCTCTCATTCTAATGACATCTTCGCCCAACACTGGTGAGATTGGATGTGGGTACAGGGAGAGGCATTAGGCAACCCTGATGCTCAGAGTTCATATGGGATTCAGCACTGTATCAGAAAGCCTGAACTCAACTCTCCCATCCATAGATGAGTTACTGTATGTGGAACAACAGAGACCAGGGTAGAGAATCAGCCCAAGACAGACGAGAACCAACAGAGACCAGGGTAGAGAGTCAGCCCAAGACAGACGAGAACCAAAAGAGACCAGGGTAGAGAGTCAGCCCAAGACAGACGAGAACCAACAGAGACCAGGGTAGAGAGTCAGCCCAAGACAGACGAGAACCAACAGAGACCAGGGCAGACGAGACCAGCAGAGACCAGGGTAGAGAGTCAGCCCAAGACAGACAAGAACCAACATAGACCAGGGTAGAGAATCAGCCCAAGATGGACGAGAACCAATAGAGACCAGGGTAGAGAGTCAGCCCAAGACAGAAGAGACCAGGGTAGAGAGTCAGACCAAGACAGACAGGAACAGCAGAGAACAAGTAAGAGAGTCAGCCCAAGACGGATTGGAACATAGACCAGGGTAGAACATACAGAGACCAGGGTAGAGAGTCAGCCCAAGACAGACGAGACCAGCAGAGACCGAGGTAGAGAGTCAGCCCAAGACAGATGAGAACAGCAGAGAACCAGCAGAGACCAGGGTAGAGAGTCAGCCCAAGACAGATAGGAACAGCAGAGAACCAACAGAGACCAGGGTAGAGAGTCAGCCCAAGACAGACGAGAACCAACAGAGACCAGGGTAGAGAGTCAGCCCAAGACAGAGTAGAACAGCAGAGAACCAACACAGACCAGGTTAGAGAGTCAGCCCAAGACAGATGAGACCAGCAGAGACCAGGGTAGAGAGTCAGCCCAAGACAGACGGGAACAGCAGAGAACCAACAGAGACCAGGGTAGAGAGTCAGCCCATGACAGATAGGAACAGCAGAGAACCAACAGAGACCAGGGTAGAGAGTCAGCCCAAGACAGATGAGACCAGCAGAGAACCAACAGAGACCAGGGTAGAGAGTCAGCCCAAGACAGACGAGAACCAACAGAGACCAGGGTAGAGAGTCAGCCCAAGACAGATGGAGAACAGCAGAGAACCAACAGAGACCAGGGTAGAGAGTCAGCCCAAGACAGACGCAGAACCAACAGAGACCAGGGTAGAGAGTCAGCCCAAGACAGAGGAGAACAGCAGAGAACCAACACAGACCAGGGTAGAGAGTCAGCCCAAGACAGACGAGAACCAACAGAGACCAGGGTAGAGAGTCAGCCCAAGACAGACGAGAACCAACAGAGACCAGGGTAGAGAGTCAGCCCAAGACAGACGAGAACCAACAGAGACCAGGGTAGAGAGTCAGCCCAAGACAGATGAGAACAGCAGAGAACCAACAGAGACCAGGGTAGAAAGTCAGCCCAAGACAGACGAGACCAGCAGAGACCAGGGTAGAGAGTCAGCCCAAGACAGATAGGAACAGCAGAGAACCAACAGAGACCAGGGTAGAGAGTCAGCCCAAGACAGACGAGAACCAACAGAGACCAGGGTAGAGAGTCAGCCCAAGACAGAGGAGAACAGCAGAGAACCAACACAGACCAGGGTAGAGAGTCAGCCCAAGACAGACGAGAACCAACAGAGACCAGGGTAGAGAGTCAGCCCAAGACAGATGGAACAGCAGAGAACCAACAGAGACCAGGGTAGAGAGTCAGCCCAAGACAGACGAGAACCAACAGAGACCAGGGTAGAGAGTCAGCCAAAGACAGATGAGACCAGCAGAGACCAGGGTAGCGAGTCAGCCCAAGACAGACGAGAACCAACAGAGACCAGGGTAGAGAGTCAGCCCAAGACAGATGAGACCAGCAGAGACCAGGGTAGAGAGTCAGCCCAAGACAGACGGGAACAGCAGAGAACCAACAGAGACCAGGGTAGAGAGTCAGCCCAAGACAGATAGGATCTACAGAGACCAGCAGAGCATCTAGCAGAATTATTCAGCCCAAGACAGACGAGACCAGCAGAGACCAGGGTAGAGAAGTCAGCCCAAGACAGATAGGAACAGCAGAGAACCAAGCAGAGACCAGGGTAGGAGTCAGCCCAAGACAGACGAGAACCAACAGAGACCAGGGTCGAGACCAGTTAACGACCAGAGAACAGCAGAGAACCAACACAGACCAGGGTAGAAGTCTCAGCCCAAGACAGACGAGAACCAACAGAGACCAGAGGTAGAGAGTCAGCCCAAGACAGACGAGAACCAACAGAGACCAGGGTAGAGAGTCAGCCCAAGACAGACGAGAACCAACAGAGACCAGGACCAGTAGAGAGTCCAGTTAAAATGACAGATGAGACCAGCAGAGACCAGGGTAGCGAGTCAGCCCAAGACAGACGCAGAACCAACAGAGACCAGGGTAGAGAGTCAGCCCAAGACAGATGAGACCAGCAGAGACCAGGGTAGAGAGTCAGCCCAAGACAGACGGGAACAGCAGAGAACCAACAGAGACCAGGGTAGAGAGTCAGCCCAAAGCAGATAGGAACAGCAGAGAACCAACAGAGACCAGGAGTAGAGAAGTCAGCCCAAGACAGACGGAACCAAGCAAGAGACCAAGGTAGAGAGTCCAGCCCAAGACAGAGGAGAACAGCAGAAGAACCAACACAGACCAGGGTAAGAAGTCCAGCCCAAGACAGATGAGAACAGCAGAGAACCAACAGAGACCAGGGTAAGAGTCAGCCCAAGACACATGAGAACAGCAGAGAACCAGCAGAGACCAGGGTAGAGAGTCAGCCCAAGACAGACGAGAACCAACAGAGACCAGGGTAGAGAATCAGCCCAAGACAGAGGAGAACAGCAGAGAACCAACAGAGATCAGGGTAGAGAGTCAGCCCAAGACAGATGAGAACAGCAGAGAACCAACAGAGATCAGGGTAGAGAGTCAGCCCAAGACAGATGAGAACAGCAGAGAACCAACACAGACCAGGGTAGAGAGTCAGCCAAAGACAGATGAGACCAGCAGAGACCAGGGTAGCGAGTCAGCCCAAGACAGACGAGAACCAACAGAGACCAGGGTAGAGAGTCAGCCCAAGACAGACGAGAACCAACAGAGACCAGGGTAGAGAGTCAGCCCAAGACAGAGGGAACAGCAGGAACCAACAGAGACCAGGGTAGAGAGTCAGCCCAAGACAGATAGGAACAGCAGAGAACCAACAGAGACCAGGGTAGAGAGTCAGCCCAAGACAGAGGAGAACAGCAGAGAACCAACAGAGACCAGGGTAGAGAGTCAGCCCAAGACAGAGGAGAACAGCAGAGAACCAACACAGACCAGGGTAGAGAGTCAGCCCAAGACAGATGAGAACAGCAGAGAACCAACAGAGACCAGGGTAGAGAGTCAGCCCAAGACACATGAGAACAGCAGAGAACCAACAGAGACCAGGGTAGAGAGTCAGCCCAAGACAGACGAGAACCAACAGAGACCAGGGTAGAGAATCAGCCCAAGACAGAGGAGAACAGCAGAGAACCAACAGAGATCAGGGTAGAGAGTCAGCCCAAGACAGATGAGAACAGCAGAGAACCAACAGAGATCAGGGTAGAGAGTCAGCCCAAGACAGATGAGAACAGCAGAGAACCAACACAGACCAGGGTAGAGAGTCAGCCCAAGACAGCGGAGAACAGCAGAGAACCAACAGAGATCAGGGTAGAGAGTCAGCCCAAGACAGACGAGAACCAACAGAGACCAGGGTAGAGAGTCAGCCCAAGACCGATGAGAACAGCAGAGAACCAACAGAGACCAGTGTAGAGAGTCAGCCCAAGACAGATGAGAACAGCAGAGAACCAACAGAGACCAGGGTAGAGAGTCAGCCCAAGACAGAGGAGAACAGCAGAGAACCAACACAGACCAGGGTAGAGAGTCAGCCCAAGACAGATGAGAACAGCAGAGAACCAACAGAGACCAGGGTAGAGAGTCAGCCCAAGACAGGAGCACAGAGAACCAACAGAGACCAGGGTAGAGAGTCAGCCCAAGACAGGCGAGAACCAACAGAGACCAGGGTAGAGAGTCAGCCCAAGACAGATGAGAACAGCAGAGAACCAACAGAGACCAGGGTAGAGAGTCAGCCCAAGACAGACAGCAGAGAACCAACAGAGACCAGGGTAGAGAGTCAGCCCAAGACAGAGGCAGAGAACCAACAGAGACCAGGGTAGAGAGTCAGCCCAAGACAGAGGAGAACAGCAGAGAACCAACACAGACCAGGGTAGAGAGTCAGCCCAAGACAGAGGAGAACAGCAGAGAACCAACAGAGATCAGGGTAGAGAGTCAGCCCAAGACAGATGAGAACAGCAGAGAACCAACACAGACCAGGGTAGAGAGTCAGCCCAAGACAGAGGAGAACAGCAGAGAACCAACAGAGATCAGGGTAGAGAGTCAGCCCAAGACAGAGCAGAGAGACCAACAGAGACCAGGGTAGAGAGTCAGCCCAAGACAGATGAGAACAGCAGAGAACCAACAGAGACCAGGGTAGAGAGTCAGCCCAAGACAGATGAGAACAGCAGAGAACCAACAGAGACCAGGGTAGAGAGTCAGCCCAAGACAGCACGAGAACCAACAGAGACCAGGGTAGAGAGTCAGCCCAAGACAGATGAGAACAGCAGAGAACCAACAGAGACCAGGGTAGAGAGTCAGCCCAAGACAGACGAGAACCAACAGAGACCAGGGTAGAGAGTCAGCCCAAGACAGATGAGAACAGCAGAGAACCAACAGAGACCAGGGTAGAGAGTCAGCCCAAGACAGATGAGAACAGCAGAGAACCAACAGAGACCAGGGTAGAGAGTCAGCCCAAGACAGATGAGAACAGCAGAGAACCAACAGAGACCAGGGTAGAGAGTCAGCCCAAGACAGACGAGAACCAACAGAGACCAGGGTAGAGAGTCAGCCCAAGACAGATGAGAACAGCAGAGAACCAACAGAGACCAGGGTAGAGAGTCAGCCCAAGACAGATGAGAACAGCAGAGAACCAACAGAGACCAGGGTAGAGAGTCAGCCCAAGACAGAGGAGAACAGCAGAGAACCAACAGAGACCAGGGTAGAGAGTCAGCCCAAGACAGATGAGAACAGCAGAGACCAGGGTAGAGAGTCAGCCCAAGACAGATGAGAACAGCAGAGAACCAACAGAGACCAGGGTAGAGAGTCAGCCCAAGACAGATAGGAACAGCAGAGAACCAACAGAGACCAGGGTAGAGAGTCAGCCCAAGACAGACGAGAACCAACAGAGACCAGGGTAGAGAGTCAGCCCAAGACAGAGGAGAACAGCAGAGAACCAACACAGACCAGGGTAGAGAGTCAGCCCAAGACAGATGAGAACAGCAGAGAACCAACAGAGATCAGGGTAGAGAGTCAGCCCAAGACAGATGAGAACAGCAGAGAACCAACACAGACCAGGGTAGAGAGTCAGCCCAAGACAGATGAGAACAGCAGAGAACCAACAGAGACCAGGGTAGAGAGTCAGCCCAAGACAGACGAGAACCAACAGAGACCAGGGTAGAGAGTCAGCCCAAGACAGAGGAGAACAGCAGAGAACCAACAGAGATCAGGGTAGAGAGTCAGCCCAAGACAGATGAGAACAGCAGAGAACCAACAGAGACCAGGGTAGAGAGTCAGCCCAAGACAGATGAGAACAGCAGAGAACCAACACAGACCAGGGTAGAGAGTCAGCCCAAGACAGAGGAGAACAGCAGAGAACCAACAGAGACCAGGGTAGAGAGTCAGCCCAAGACAGACGAGAACCAACAGAGACCAGGGTAGAGAGTCAGCCCAAGACAGAGGAGAACAGCAGAGAACCAACACAGACCAGGGTAGAGAGTCAGCCCAAGACAGATGAGAACAGCAGAGAACCAACAGAGACCAGGGTAGAGAGTCAGCCCAAGACAGCACGAGAACCAACAGAGACCAGGGTAGAGAGTCAGCCCAAGACAGATGAGAACAGCAGAGAACCAACAGAGACCAGGGTAGAGAGTCAGCCCAAGACAGACGAGAACCAACAGAGACCAGGGTAGAGAGTCAGCCCAAGACAGAGGAGAACAGCAGAGAACCAACAGAGACCAGGGTAGAGAGTCAGCCCAAGACAGACGAGAACAGCAGAGAACCAACAGAGATCAGGGTAGAGAGTCAGCCCAAGACAGATGAGAACGCAGGCAACACAGACCAGGGTAGAGTCAGCCCAAGACAGCGGAGAACAGCAGAGAACCAACAGAATCAGGGTAGAGAGTCAGCCCAAGACAGACGAGAACCAGCAGAGACCAGGGTAGAGAGTCAGCCCAAGACAGATGAGAACAGCAGAGAACCAACAGAGATCAGGGTAGAGAGTCAGCCCAAGACAGATGAGAACAGCAGAGAACCAACACAGACCAGGGTAGAGAGTCAGCCCAAGACAGATGAGAACAGCAGAGAACCAACAGAGACCAGGGTAGAGAGTCAGCCCAAGACAGAGGAGAACAGCAGAGAACCAACAGAGATCAGGGTAGAGAGTCAGCCCAAGACAGACGAGAACCAACAGAGACCAGGGTAGAGAGTCAGCCCAAGACAGACGAGAACCAACAGAGACCAGGGTAGAGAGTCAGCCCAAGACAGACGAGAACCAACAGTGACCAGGGTAGAGAGTCAGCCCAAGACAGATAGGAACAGCAGAGAACCAACAGAGACCAGGGTAGAGAGTCAGCCCAAGACAGAGGAGAACAGCAGAGAACCAACACAGACCAGGGTAGAGAGTCAGCCCAAGACAGATGAGAACAGCAGAGAACCAACAGAGACCAGGGTAGAGAGTCAGCCCAAGACAGCAGAGAACCAACAGAGACCAGGGTAGAGAGTCAGCCCAAGACACATGAGAACAGCAGAGAACCAACAGAGACCAGGGTAGAGAGTCAGCCCAAGACAGACGAGAACCAACAGAGACCAGGAGTAGAGAATCAGCCCAAGACAGAGGAGAACAGCAGAGAACCAACAGAGATCAGGGTAGAGAGTCAGCCCAAGACAGATGAGAACAGCAGAGAACCAACAGAGATCAGGGTAGAGAGTCAGCCCAAGACAGATGAGAACAGCAGAGAACCAACACAGACCAGGGTAGAGAGTCAGCCCAAGACAGAGGAGAACAGCAGAGAACCAACAGAGATCAGGGTAGAGAGTCAGCCCAAGACAGACGAGAACCAACAGAGACCAGGGTAGAGAGTCAGCCCAAGACCGATGAGAACAGCAGAGAACCAACAGAGACCAGGGTAGAGAATCAGCCCAAGACAGAGGAGAACAGCAGAGAACCAACACAGACCAGGGTAGAGAGTCAGCCCAAGACAGACGCAGAACCAACAGAGACCAGGGTAGAGAGTCAGCCCAAGACAGACGAGAACAGCAGAACCAACAGAGACCAGGGTAGAGAGTCAGCCCAAGACAGAGCAGAGAACCAACAGAGACCAGGGTAGAGAGTCAGCCCAAGACAGATGAGAACAGCAGAGAACCAACAGAGACCAGGGTAGAGAGTCAGCCCAAGACAGACGAGAACCAACAGAGACCAGGGTAGAGAGTCAGCCCAAGACAGATAGGAACAGCAGAGAACCAACAGAGACCAGGGTAGAGAGTCAGCCCAAGACAGACGAGAACCAACAGAGACCAGGGTAGAGAGTCAGCCCAAGACAGATGAGAACAGCAGAGAACCAACACAGACCAGGGTAGAAAGTCAGCCCAAGACAGATGAGAACAGCAGAGAACCAACAGAGACCAGTGTAGAGAGTCAGCCCAAGACAGACAGAGAACCAACAGAGACCAGGGTAGAGAGTCAGCCCAAGACACATGAGAACAGCAGAGAACCAACAGAGACCAGGGTAGAGAGTCAGCCCAAGACAGACGAGAACCAACAGAGACCAGGGTAGAGAATCAGCCCAAGACAGAGGAGAACAGCAGAGAACCAACACAGACCAGGGTAGAGAGTCAGCCCAAGACAGATGAGAACAGCAAGAGAACCAACAGAGATCAGGGTAGAGAGTCAGCCCAAGACAGATAGAGAACAGCAGAGAACCAACACAGACCAGGGTAGAGAGTCAGCCCAAGACAGCGGAGAACAGCAGAAGAACCAACAGAGATCAGGGTAGAGAAGTCAGCCCAAGACAGACGAGAACCAACAGAGACCAGGGTAGAGAGTCAGCCCAAGACAGATGAGAACAGCAGAGAACCAACAGAGACCAGTGGTAGAGAGTCAGCCCAAGACAGATGAGAACAGCAGAGAACCAACAGAGACCAGGGTAGAGAGTCAGCCCAAGACAGAGGAGAACAGCAGAGAACCAACACAGACCAGGGTAGAGAGTCAGCCCAAGACAGACGAGAACCAACAGAGAC
>NW_027016115.1:0-10417 GCF_036934945.1 Oncorhynchus masou masou | reverse complement strand
ATTCCATCTAGTTTTAGAGCAGGCGTTATCCACACAGCCAGTTGATATTTCCATCTAGTTTGAAGCAGACAGTATCCACCCAGCCAGTTGATCATTCCATCTGGTTTTAGAGCAGACGGTATCCACACAGCCAGTTGATCATTCCATCTAGTTTTAGAGCAGACGGTATCCACACAGCCAGTTGATAATTCCGTCTAGTTTCAGAGCAGGCGGTATCCCACGGCAGTTGATGAATTCCGTCTGGTTTTAGAGCAGGCGGTATCCACGGCCAGTTATTAATTCCATCTAGTTTTAGAGCAGACGGTATCCACACAGCCAGTTGATAATTCCATCTAGTTTTATAGGAAGCGGTATCCCACACAGCCAGTTAGTAATTATCCATTTTCGAACAGATGGTATCACACAGCCAGTTGATAATTCCATCTAGTTTATAGGAAACAGTATCCACACAGCCAGTTGATAATTCCATCTAGTTTTATCCACACACGTAGCCATCTAGTTTTATAGACGGTATCCACACAGCCAGTTGATAATTCCATCTAGTTTTAGAGCAGACGGTATCCACACAGCCAGTTGATAATTCCATCTAGTTTTATAGGAAACGGTATCCACACAGCCAGTTGATAATTCCATCTAGTTTCAGAGCAGATGGTATCCACACAGCCAGTTGATAATTCCATCTAGTTTTATAGGAAACGGTATCCACACAGCCAGTTGATAATTCCATCTAGTTTCAGAGCAGACGGTATCCACACAGCCAGTTGATAATTCCATCTAGTTTTATAGGAAACGGTATCCACACAGTCAGTTGATAATTCCATCTAGTTTTAGAGCAGACGGTATCCACACAGCCAGTTGATAATTCCATCTAGTTAAAGAACAGACGGTATCCACACAGCCAGTTGATCATTCCATCTAGTTTTAGGCAGACGGTATCCACACAGCCAGTTGATAATTCCATCTAGTTTCAGAGCCACACAGCCAGTTGATAATTCCGATTTCGGTATCCACACAGCCAGTTGATAATTCCATCTAGTTTTATAGGAAGCGGTATCCCACACAGCCAGTTGATAATTCCATCTGGTTTTATAGGAAGCGGTATCCACACAGCCAGTTGATCATTCCATCTGGTTTAGAGCAGGCGGTATCCACACAGCCAGTTAGTAATTCCTTCTAATTTTGTAGAAGCGGTATCCACACAGCCAGTTGATCATTCCATCTGGTTTTAGAGCAGGCGTTATCCACGGCCAGTTGATGTTTCATCTAGTTTTAGAGCGGGCGGTGTCCACGGCTGAGTTGATCATTCCATCTAGTTTTAGAGCAGAGCGGTATCCACACAGCCAGTTTGATCATTCCCATCTAGTTTTAGAACGACGGTATCCACACAGCCAGTTGATAATTCCGTCTGAACAGCAGGCGGTATCCACACAGCCAGTTGATAATTCCATCTAGTTTTATAGGAAACGGTATCCACACAGCCAGTTGATCATTCCATCTAGTTTTAGAGCAGACGGTATCCAACACAGCCAGTTGATAATTCCATCTAGTTTTATAGGAAATGGTATCCACACAGCCAGTTGATCATTCCATCTAGTTTAAGAGCATATGGTATCCCCACAGCCAGTTGATAATTCCATCTAGTTTTAGAGCAGACGGTATCCACACAGCCAGTTGATAATTCCATCTAGTTAAAGAACAGACGGTATCCACACAGCCAGTTGATCATTCCATCTAGTTTTAGAGCAGACGGTATCCACACAGCCAGTTGATAATTCCATCTAGTTTTAGAGCAGACGGTATCCACACAGCCAGTTGATAATTCCGTCTAGTTTCAGAGCAGACAGTATCCACACAGCCAGTTGATCATTCCATCTAGTTTTATAGGAAACGGTATCCACACAGCCAGTTGATAATTCCATCTAGTTTTATAGGAAACGGTATCCACACAGCCAGTTGATCATTCCATCTAGTTTTAGAGCAGACGGTATCCACACAGCCAGTTGATAATTCCTTCTGGTAGGAAGCGGTATCCCACACAGCCAGTTGATCATTCCATCTAGTTTTAGAGCAGACGTTATCCACACAGCCAGTTGATATTTCCATCTAGTTTTAGAGCAGACGGTATCCACACAGCCAGTTGATCATTCCATCTAGTTTTAGAGCAGACGGTATCCACACAGCCAGTTGATCATTCCATCTAGTTTTAGAGCAGACGGTATCCACACAGCCAGTTGATAATTCCGTCTAGTTTCAGAGCAGACGGTATCCACACAGCCAGTTGATAATTCCATCTAATTTTATAGGAAACGGTATCCACACAGCCAGTTGATCATTCCATCTAGTTTTAGAGCAGACGGTATCCAACACAGCCAGTTGATAATTCCATCTAGTTTTATAGGAAATGGTATCCACACAGCCAGTTGATCATTCCATCTAGTTTAAGAGCATATGGTATCCCCACAGCCAGTTGATAATTCCATCTAGTTTTAGAGCAGACGGTATCCACACAGCCAGTTGATAATTCCATCTCGTTAAATAGGAAACGGTATGTACACAGCCAGTTGATAATTCCATCTAGTTAAATAGGAAACGTTATCCACACAGCCAGTTGATAATTCCATCTAGTCTTAGAGCAGACGGTGTCCACACAGCCAGTTGATAATTCCATCTAGTTTTAGAGCAGACGGTATCCACACAGCCAGTTGATAATTCCATCTAGTTTCAGAGCAGACGGTATCCACACAGCCAGTTGATAATTCCATCTAGTTTTATAGGAAACGTTATCCACACAGCCAGTTGATAATTCCATCTAGTCTTAGAGCAGACGGTGTCCACACAGCCAGTTGATAATTCCATCTAGTTTTATAGGAAACGTTATCCACACAGCCAGTTGATAATTCCATCTAGTTTCAGAGCAGACGGTATCCACACAGCCAGTTGATAATTCCATCTAGTTTTATAGGAAACGTTATCCACACAGCCAGTTGATAATTCCGTCTAGTTTTATGGGAAATGTTATCCACACAGCCAGTTGATAATTCCATCTATTTTTATAGGAAACGGTATCCACACAGCCAGTTGATAATTCCATCTAGTTTCAGAGCAGACGGTATCCACACAGCCAGTTGATAATTCCGTCTAGTTTTATGGAAATGGTATCCACACAGCAGTTGATAATTCCATCTATTTTTATAGAAACGGTATCCACAGCCAGTTGATAATTCCGTCTAGTTTTATAGAAACGGTATCCACAGCCAGTTGATCATTCCATCTAGTTTTCGAGCAGATGGTATCCACACAGCCAGTTGATCATTCCATCTAGTTTTATAGGAAACGGTATCCACACAGCCAGTTGATAATTCCATCTAGTTTTATAGGAAACGGTATCCACACAGCCAGTTGATCATTCCATCTAGTTTTCGAGCAGATGGTATCCACACAGCCAGTTGATCATTCCAGCTATTTTTAGAGCAGACGGTATCCACACAGCCAGTTGATAATTCCATCTAGTCTTAGAGCAGACGGTATCCACACAGCCAGTTGATCATTCCATCCAGTTTTATAGGAAACAGTATCCACACAGCCAGTTCATTCACTTTATTAAACCCTATCTTGGTGCGTTAGGAGGAATAGGGGTCATATAGGGTATTGTAACCCATGTCATCTATAATTCATTACAGGAATATCCTGCTTGCTAGTGGGATTAAAGTTGAATAACTCCCTACACAGGCTCAGTAAATAGCCCTTTGTGCTGCGCTGCCAGCATGCTGTGTTCTGTGGTTAATACCTGGGCTGTGGCTGAGTGGAGGTGGTGGTGGTGGTGGTGGTGGTGGTATGGGAGGATGGATCCAGAGACAGGAGAGAGCACCAAGCCCATTTCAATCCCACAGACCTCACCGTCAGCAGCCCGTACAGATGACCCAGTGCAGGTGAAAGTGTTTTCCTCCTGATAAGACCCCGTCCTGAAAGGGGCCAGGGAGTATGTTCCAGCGAGCAATTAGATTAGTGGCAATGTACTATAATACCTCTGGATTAAGGGACACCTTTCAATAAGTTTATATGTGGTTACTGGTCACTTGGGGAGATGGAGGACAGACAAGGTTGAGGACAAGTTTCTCTCCACAGTTGTAGGCCTACAGTATTATTCCCTTGGAGGAGCTCTCTACCACCATCACAACATAGATATGACAGTATAGTATGCCTCTGCTGTGTGACTAAACACTGCTCCCTGTGTAAATTCTTAGCATTCCACTGTCTCTCAGGAAGGGTACTTTGCTGTTAGATGTTCTGTCTCTGCTGCTCCTCTGTCATGATGTCTGTTGTTTATGACCTCATTTAGTCAGACCATGGAGGGTCAAGCCTGGGAAACTAGTCCTAGATTCCCAATGCTTATATCACCGTGCATTCTGGGATTATAGCTGTCCTAAACTGCAACTCTGTTATTAGCATCCTTCTCTTCATTCATACGCTGGAACCAACCTGAGACTCATCCCTGCCTGTGATCTAGCTAGTGACATTCTCCTCCAAACTGCTACTCTGTTATTAGCATCCTTCTCTTCATTCATACGCTGGAACCAACCTGAGACTCATCCCTGCCTGTGATCTAGCTAGTGACCTTCTCCTCTAAACTGCTACTCTGTTATTAGCATCCTTCTCTTCATTCATACGTTGGAACTAACCTGAGACTCATCCCTGCCTGTGATCTAGCTAGTGACCTTCTCCTCTAAACAGCTACTCTGTTATTAGCATCCTTCTCTTCATTCATACGCTGGAACCAACCTGAGACTCATCCCTGCATGTTATCTAGCTAGTGACCTTCTCCTCTAAACTGCTATAAGAACAAAAGTCACAAGATGCCTATAGTACAGTAACACTAGAGATGACTGTAGTACAGTAAATCTAGAGATGACTGCAGTACAGTAACACTAGAGATGACTGTAGTACAGTAAATCTAGAGATGACTGTAGTACAGCAACACTAGAGATGACTGTAGTACAGTAAATCTAGAGATGACTGTAGTACATCAACACTAGAGATGACTGTAGTACAGTAAATCTAGAGATGACTGTAGTACAGTAACAGTAGAGATGCCTGTAGTACAGTAACACTAGAGATACATGTAGAACAGTAACACTAGAGATGACTGTAGTACAGTAAATCTAGAGATGACTGTAGTACAGTAACACTAGAGATGACTGTAGTACAGTAAATCTAGAGATGACTGTAGTACAGTAACACTAGAGATGCCTGTAGTACAGTAACACTAGAGATGACTGTAGTACAGTAAATCTAGAGATGACTGTAGTACAGTAACACTAGAGATGACTGTAGTACAGTAAATCTAGAGGTGACTGTAGTACAGTAAATCTAGAGATTACTGTACTACAGTAACACTAGAGATGACTGTAGTACAGTAAATCTAGAGATGACAGTAGTACAGTAACACTAGAGATGACTGTAGTACAGTAAATCTAGAGATGACTGTAGTACATCAACACTAGAGATGACTGTAGTACAGTAAATCTAGAGATGACTGTAGTACAGTAACAGTAGAGATGCCTGTAGTACAGTAACACTAGAGATACATGTAGAACAGTAACACTAGAGATGACTGTAGTACAGTAAATCTAGAGATGACTGTAGTACAGTAACAGTAGAGATGCCTGTAGTACAGTAACACTAGAGATACATGTAGAACAGTAACACTAGAGATGACTGTAGTACAGTAAATCTAGAGATGACTGTAGTACAGTAACACTAGAGATGACTGTAGTACAGTAAATCTAGAGATGACTGTAGTACAGTAACACTAGAGATGCCTGTAGTACAGTAACACTAGAGATGACTGTAGTACAGTAAATCTAGAGATGACTGTAGTACAATAACACTAGAGATGACTGTAGTACAGTAAATCTAGAGATGACTGTAGTACAGAAACACTAGAGATGACTGTAGTACAGTAACACTAGAGATGACTGTAGTACAGTAAATCTAGAGATGACTGTAGTACAGAAACACTAGAGATGACTGTAGTACAGTAACACTAGAGATGACTGTAGTACAGTAAATCTAAGAGATGACTGTAGTACAGTAACACTAGAGGTGCCTGTAGTACAGTAAATCTAGAGGTGACTGTAGTACAGTAACACTAGAGATGCCTGTAGTACAGTAAATCTAGAGGTGACTGTAGTACAGTAAATCTAGAGATGACTGTAGTACAGAAACACTAGAGATACATGTAGAACAGTAACACTAGAGATGCTCTAGTAGCACAGTAACACTTGAGATGCCTGTAGTACAGTAAATCTAGAGGTGACTGTAGTACAGTAACACTAGAGATGCCTGTAGTACAGTAAATCTAGGGGTGACTGTAGTACAGTAAATCTAGAGGTGACTGTAGTACAGAAACACTAGAGATGCTCTAGTAACACAGTAAATCTAGAGATGACTGTAGTACAGTAATACTAGAGATGACTGTAGTACAGTAACACTAGAGATACATGTAAAACAGTAACACTGGAGATGCTCTAGTAACACAGTAACACTTGAGATTCCTGTAGTACAGTAACACTAGAACTGCCTGTAGTACAGTAACACTAGAACTGCCTGTAGTACAGTAACACTAGAACTGCCTGTAGTACAGTAACACTAGAAATGCCTGTAGTACAGTAACACGAGAACTGCCTGTAGTACATTAACACTAGAACTGCCTGTAGTACAGTAACACTAGAACTGCCTGAAATACAGTAACACTAGAGATGCCTGTAGTACAGTAACACTAGAACTGCCTGTAGTACAGTAACACTTGAGATGCTCTAGTAGTACAGTAAGACTAGAACTGCCTGTAGTACAGTAACACTAGAACTGCCTGTAGTACAGTAACACTAGAACTGCCTGTAGTACAGTAACACTAGAACTGCCTGTAGAACAGTAACACTAGAGATGCCTGTAGTACAGTAACACCTGAACTGCCTGTAGTACAGTAACACTAGAACTGTCTGTAGTACAGTAACACTAGAACTGCCTGTAGTACAGTAACACTAGATCTGCCCGTAGTACAGTAACACTAGAACTGCCTGTAGTACCACAACACTAGAACTGCCTGTAGAACAGTAACACTAGAGATGCCTGTAATACAGTAAAACTAGAGATGTCTGTAGTAGTACAATAACACTAGCAATTACTGTAGTACAGTATCACTAGAGACGACTGTAGAACAGTAAATCTAGAGATGACTATAGTAGAGTAACACTAGAGATGACTGTAGTACAGTAACACTAGAGATGACTGTAGTACAGTAACACTAGAGATGCCTTTAGTACATTAACACTAGAGACGACTGTAGAACAGTACATCTAGAGATGACTGTAGTACAGTATCACTAGAGACGACTGTAGTACAGTAACACTAGAGATGACTGTAGTACAGTAAATCTAGAGATGACTGTAGTACAGTAACACTTTAGATGACTGTTGAACAGTAACACTAGAAATGCCTGTAGTACAGTAACACTAGAGACGCCTGTAGTACAGTAACACTAGAGATGCTCTTGTAGTATAGTAACACTAGAACTGCCTGTAGTACAGTAACACTTTAGATGACTGTTGTACAGTAACACTAGAACTGCCTGTAGTACAGTAACACTAGAGACGACTGTAGTACAGTAACACTAGAGCTGCCTGTAGTACAGTAACACTAGAGATGCTCTAGTAACACAGTAACACTAGAACTGCCTGTAGTACAGTAACACTAGAGATGACTGTAGTACAGTAAATCTAGAGATGACTGTAGTACAGTAACACTTGAGATGCCTGTAGTACAGTAACACTACAGATGACGGTAGTACAGTAACACTTTAGATGACTGTTGAACAGTAACACTAGAACTGCCTGTAGTACAGCAACACCAGAGACGCCTGTAGTACAGTAACACTAGAGATGCTCTACTAACACAGTAACACTAGAACTGCCTGTAGTACAGCAACACTAGAGACGCCTGTAGTACAGTAACACTAGAGATGCTCTAGTAACACCGTAACACTAGAACTGCCTGTAGTACAGTAACACTACAGATGACGGTAGTACAGTAACACTTTAGATGACTTTTGAACAGTAACACTAGAGATGACTTTAGTACAGTAACACTAGAGATGATTGTAGTACAGTAACACTAGATATGACTGTAGTACAGTAACACTAGAGATGCTCTAGTAACATAGTAACACTCGAGATGACTGTAGTACAGTAACACTAGAACTGCCTGTAGTACAGTAAGACTAGAGATGACTGTAGTACAGTAACACTAGAGATGCTCTAGTAACACAGTAACACTAGAGATGACTGTAGTACATTAACACTAGAGATGCTCTAGTAACACTAGAGATGCTCTAGTAACACAGTAACACTAGAGATGACTGTAGTACAGTAACACTAGAGATGCTCTAGTAACACAGTAACACTAGAGATGACTGTAGTACAGTAACACCAGAGATGCTCTAGTAACACAGTAACACTAGAGATGACTGTAGTACAGTAACACTAGAGATGCTCTAGTAACACAGTAACACTAGAGATGACTGTAGTACAGTAACACTAGAGATTCTCTAGTAACACAGTAACACTAGAGATGCTCTTGTAACACAGTAACACTATAGATGACTGTAGTACAGTAACACTAGAGATGCTCTAGTAACACAGTAACACTAGAGATGCTCTAGTAACACAGTAACACTAGAGATGACTGTAGTACAGTAACACTAGAGATGCTCTAGTAACACAGTAACACTAGAGATGCTCTAGTAACACAGTAACACTAGAGATGCTCTAGTAACACAGTAACACTAGAGATGCTCTAGTAACTCTAGTAACACATTAACACTAGAGATGACTGTAGAACAGTAACACTAGAGATGCTCTAGTAACACAGTAACACTAGAGATGCTCTAGTAACTCTAGTAACACATTAACACTAGAGATGCCTGTAGTACAGTAACACTAGAGATGCTCTAGTAACTCTAGTAACACATTAACACTAGAGATGACTGTAGTACAGTAACACTAGAGATGCTCTAGTAACACAGTAACACTAGAGATGCTCTAGTAACACAGTAACACTAGAGATGCTCTAGTAACTCTAGTAACACATTAACACTAGAGATGACTGTAGAACAGTAACACTAGAGACACTCCGAGGGCTCTCACTTCCTCGCTGTAGGCCGTCTCGCCGTTGTTGGTAATCAAGCCTACCACTGTAGTGTCGTCTGCAAACTTAATGATTGAGTTGGAGGCGTGCATGGCCACGCAGTCGTGGTTGAACAGGGAGTACAGGACAAGGGTGAGAATGAACCCTTGTGGGGCCCCAGTGTTGAGAATCAGCGAGGTGGAGATGCTGTTACCGGCCCTCACCACCTGGGGAGGCCGTCAGGAAGTCTAGGACCCAGTTGCACAGGGCGGTCGAGACAGGGTCTCGAGCTTAATTACGAGTTTCGAGTACTTGGTGTAAATGCTGAGCTGCGATCAATGAACAGCATTCTTACATAGGTATTCCTCTTGTCCAGATGGGTTAGGGCAGTTTGCAGTGTGATTGCGATTGCGTCATCTGTGGACCTATTGGGGTGGTATGCAGATTGGAGTGGGTCTAGGGTGTCAAGTCGGGTGAATTTAGGGAGCCTTGTTTTGAGATGACTGTAATACAGTAACACTGGAGATGCTCTAGTAACACAGTAACACTAGAGACCTTTAGTACAGTAACACTAGAGATGACTGTAGTACAGTAACACTAGAGATGACTGTAGTACAGTAACACTAGAGATGACTGTAGTACAGTAACACTAGAGATGACTGTAGTACAGTAACACTAGAGATGACTGTAGTACAGTAACACTAGAGATGACTGTAGTACAGTAACACTAGAGATGACTGTAGTACAGTAACACTAGAGACCTTTAGTACAGTAACACTAGAGATGCTCTAGTAACACAGTAACACTAGAGATGACTGTAGTACAGTAACACTAGAGATGCTCTAGTAGCACAGTAACACTAGAGATGACTGTAGTACAGTAACACTTTAGATGACTGTAGTACAGTAACACTAGAGATGACTGTAGTACAGTAACACTAGAGATGACTGTAGTACAGTAACACTAGAGATGACATGAGTACAGTAACACTGAATGACTGTAGTACAGTAACACTAGAGACCTTTAGTACAGTAACACCAGGATGCTCTAGTAACACAGTAACACTAGAGATGACTGTAGTACAGTAACACTAGAGATGCTCTAGTAGCACAGTAACACTAGAGATGACTGTAGTACAGTAACACTTTAGATGACTGTTGTACAGTGACACTAGAAATGCCTGTAGTACATTAACACTACAGACGCCTGTAGTACGGCAACACTAGAGATGCCTGTG
>NW_027016114.1:0-5000 GCF_036934945.1 Oncorhynchus masou masou | reverse complement strand
ACAGTCCAAGCTACAGTCCAAGCTACAGTCCAAACTACAGTCCAAGCTACAGGCCAAGCTACAGTCCAAGCTACAGTCCAAACTACAGTCCAAGCTACAGTCCAAGCTACAGTCCAAGCTACAGTCCAAACTACAGTCCAAACTACAGTCCAAGCAACAGTCCAAACTACAGTCCAAGCTACAGTCCAAACTACAGTCCAAGCTACATTCCAAACTACAGTCCAAACTGAGTCCAAACTACAGTCCAAGCTACAGGCCAAGCTACAGGCCAAGCTACACAGTCAAGCTACAGTCCAAACTACAGTCCAAGCTACAGGCCAAGCTACAGTCCAAGCTACAGTCCAAACTACAGTCCAAACTACAGTCCAAACTACAGTCCAAGCTACAAGCCAAGCTACAGTCCAAGCTACAGTCCAAACTACAGTCCAAACTACAGTCCAAACTACAGTCCAAGCAACAGTCCAAACTACAGTCCAAGCTACAGTCCAAACTACAGTCCAAGCTACATTCCAAACTACAGTCCAAACTACAGTCCAAACTACATTCCAAACTACAGTCCAAACTACAGTCCAAACTACAGTCCAAACTACAGTATGTATTCTGATGGTACGACTACTGTCACCTTTAAAGATCATATAACCAAGTTGACACACAGGGTTGGCGAAAATGTTTTGTAGGCTACAGTCCAAGCTACAGTCCAAGCTACAGTCCAAACTACATTCCAAGCTACAGGCCAAGCTACAGTCCAAACTACAGTCCAAACTACAGTCCAAGCAACAGTCCAAACTACAGTCCAAGCTACAGTCCAAACTACAGTCCAAGCTACATTCCAAACTACAGTCCAAACTACATTCCAAGCTACAGTCCAAACTACAGTCCAAGCTACATTCCAAACTACAGTCCAAACTACATTCCAAACTACAGTCCAAACGACAGTCCAAGCTACAGTCCAAGCTACAGTCCAAACTACAGTCCAAACTACATTCCAAACGACAGTCCAAACTACAGTCCAAGCAACAGTCCAAACTACAGTCCAAGCTACAGTCCAAACTACAGTCCAAACTACATTCCAAACGACAGTCCAAACTACAGTCCAAGCTACAGTATGTATTCTGATGGTACGACTACTGTCACCTTTAAAGATCATATAACCAAGTTGAATAAACACCCGGAGGTAAGGACAGCACTGGAGCTGCCCATGGGAGACGCAAATATCACTTAGTCCTATTATTGATATCTACATAGCAATGAAGTCAATCACACTGCTGCTCTCAGTGATGTGAATCACACTGCTGCTCACTCAGTGATGTGAATCACACTGCTGCTCTCTGTGATGTGAATCACACTGCTGCTCACTCAGTGATGTGAATCACACTGCTGCTCTCTGTGATGTGAATCACACTGCTGCTCCCTCAGTGATGTGAATCACACTGCTGCTCCCTCAGTGATGTGAATCACACTGCTGCTCTCTGTGATGTGAATCACACTGCTGCTCTCTGTGATGTGAATCACACTGCTGCTCCCTCAGTGATGTGAATCACACTGCTGCTCTCAGTGATGTGAATCACACTGCTGCTCTCAGTGATGTGAATCACACTGCTGCTCTCTCAGTGATGTGAATCACACTGCTGCTCTCTCAGTGATGTGAATCACACTGCTGCTCACTCAGTGATATGAATCACACTGCTGCTCTCAGTGATGTGAATCACACTGCTGCTCACTCGGTGATGTGAATCACACTGCTGCTCCCTCGAGGATGTGAATCACACTGCTGCTCTCAGTGATGTGAATCACACTGCTGCTCTCTCAGTGATGTGAATCACACTGCTGCTCTCTCAGTGATGTGGATCACACTGCTGCTCTCTCATTGAAGTGAATCACACTGCTGCTCTCTCAGTGATGTGAATCACACTGCTGCTCTCTCAGTGATGTGAATCACACTGCTGCTCCCTCGGGGATGTGAATCACACTGCTGCGCTCTCAGTGATGTGAATCACACTGCTGCTCTCTCAGTGATGTGAATCACACTGCTGCTCCCTCGGGGATGTGAATCACACTGCAGCTCTCTCAGGGATGTCAATCACTCTGCTTTTTCAGCATCTGCATAGTGCAGATTCCAGCCTATTGAATAAAAATTTAAGGGAGTTACTCCCTTTTAAAGGTGGACTCAGCGATATGACGTAGATGAAGAAAGTAAACAGCATCGTGAGTCAATTTACACAACAACTAAGAGCATTGAAGCACGAGGCTCAACTTCTCCACTGCTTTGGTGCCCTGGCTACCACGCTGTGAAGTTCAGTATTTCTGAGCTTCCCCCTGAAACAGTCTTTCTCTGTTAGCTGAGGTCTTTCTCTGTAGGCTGAGGTCTTTCTCTGTTAGCTGAGGTCTTTCTCTGTAGGCTGAGGTCTTTCTCTGTTAGCTGAGGTCTTTCTCTGTTAGCTGAGGTCTTTCTCTGTAGGCTGAGGTCTTTCTCTGTAGGCTGAGGTCTTTCTCTGTTAGCTGAGGTCTTTCTCTGTTAGCTGAGGTCTTTCCCTGTAGGCTGAGGTCTTTCTCTGTTAGCTGAGGTCTTTCCCTGTTAGCTGAGGTCTTTCTCTGTAGAGTGAGGTCTTTCTCTGTTATCTGAGGTCTTTCTCTGTTAGCTGAGGTCTTTCTCTGTTAGCTGAGGTCTTTCTCTGTTAGCTGAGGTCTTTCTCTGTTAGCTGAGGTCTTTCTCTGTTAGCTGAGGTCTTTCTCTGTAGGCTGAGGTCTTTCTCTGTAGGCTGAGGTCTTTCTCTGTTAGCTGAGGTCTTTCTCTGTTAGCTGAGGTCTTTCTCTGTTAGCTGAGGTCTTTCTCTGTAGGCTGAGGTCTTTCTCTGTAGCTGAGGTCTTTCTCGTGTGCTTCGAGGTCTTTCTCTGTTAGCTGAGGTCTTTCTCTGTTAGCTGAGGTCTTTCTCTGTTAGCTGAGGTCTTTCTCTGTTAGCTGAGGTCTTTCTCTGTTAGCTGAGGTCTTTCTCTGTTAGGCTGAGGTCTTTTCTCTGTTAGCTGAGGTCTTTCTCTGTAGGCTGAGGTCTTTTCTCTGTTAGCTGAGGTCTTTCTCTGTAGGCTGAGGGTCTTTCTCTGTTAGCTGAGGTCTTTCTCTGTTAGCTGGGGTCTTTCTCTGTTAGCTGAGGTCTTTCTCTGTTAGCTGAGGTCTTTCTCTGTAGGCTGAGGTCTTTCTCTGTTAGCTGAGGTCTTTCTCTGTTAGCTGAGGTCTTTCTCTGTAGGCTGAGGTCTTTCTCTGTTAGCTGAGGTCTTTCTCTGTAGGCTGAGGTCTTTCTCTGTTAGCTGAGGTCTTTCCCTGTTAGCTGAGGTCTTTCTCTGTTAGCTGAGGTATTTCTCTGTAGGCTGAGGTCTTTCTCTGTTAGCTGAGGTCTTTCTCTGTAGAGTGAGGTCTTTCTCTGTTATCTGAGGTCTTTCTCTGTTAGCTGAGGTCTTTCTCTGTTAGCTGAGGTCTTTCTCTGTAGGCTGGTCTTTCTCTGTTAGCTGAGGTCTTTCTCTGTAGGCTGAGTCTTTCTCATTAGCTGAGGGTCTTTCTCTGTTAGCTGAGGTCTTTCTCTGTAGGCTGAGGTCTTTCTCCGTTAGCCGAGGTCTTTCTCTGTTAGCTGAGGTCTTTCTCTGTTAGCTGAGGTCTTTCTCTGTAGGCTGAGGTCTTTCTCTGTTAGCTGAGGTCTTTCTCTGTTAGCTGAGGTCTTTCTCTGTTAGCTGAGGTCTTTCTCTGTTAGCTGAGGTCTTTCCCTGTTAGCTGAGGTCTTTCTCTGTAGGCTGAGGTCTTTCTCTGTTAGCTGAGGTCTTTCTCTGTTAGCTGAGGTCTTTCTCTGTTAGCTGAGGTCTTTCCCTGTTAGCTGAGGTCTTTCTCTGTAGGCTGAGGTCTTTCTCTGTTAGCTGAGGTCTTTCTCTGTTAGCTGAGGTCTTTCTCTGTAGGCTGAGGTCTTTCTCCGTTAGCCGAGGTCTTTCTCTGTTAGCTGAGGTCTTTCTCTGTTAGCTGAGGTCTTTCTCTGTAGGCTGAGGTCTTTCTCTGTTAGCTGAGGTCTTTCTCTGTTAGCTGAGGTCTTTCTCTGTTAGCTGAGGTCTTTCTCTGTTAGCTGAGGTCTTTCCCTGTTAGCTGAGGTCTTTCTCTGTAGGCTGAGGTCTTTCTCTGTTAGCTGAGGTCTTTCTCTGTTAGCTGAGGTCTTTCTCTGTTAGCTGAGGTCTTTCCCTGTTAGCTGAGGTCTTTCTCTGTAGGCTGAGGTCTTTCTCTGTTAGCTGAGGTGTTTCTCTGTTAGCTGAGATCTTTCTCTGTAGGCTGAGGTCTTTCTCTGTTAGCTGAGGTCTTTCTCTGTAGGCTGAGGTCTAAAACTCAAAAATATACTGTTCTTCTGCTCCTATCCAGAGTGATCTGTAGTACTGCAGTAATGCTTGGTACTATCCAGAGTGATCTGTAGTACTGCCATACTGCCTGGTACTATCCAGAGTGGTCTGTAGTACTGCAGTACTGCTTGGTACAACAGTGTCAAAGTACATTCAAAAGCCAGGGTAACAAGTCTGCTGAAAACTGCGTAAAGAATTATCGGCACGCCCACCAACAAAACCTTTCTGGACAGTTTACTACACCAACATGCTGAGGACGGTAAACAAAACAGCAGAGGAACCCCTCCAATGTGCTCAACCTCCCGTCCAGGAAGCGCAAACTGGTCAGGTCTGGCCTATCCCAGTCTCACTGGGGTCTCCTCTCAGGCAGTTTACAGGTGCATCAGAGCACAACCAAAGGTCTCACCTGCTGCCTGTGCGTGTGCGTGTGTGTGTGTGTGTGTGTGTGTGTGTGTGTGTGTGTGTGTGTGTGTGTGTGTGTGTGTGTGTGTGTGTGTGTGTGTGTGTGTGTGTGTGTGTGTGTGTGTGTGTGTATACACACTATGAAAGAAGTTGTCTTTCAGGTCCACCAGTCACCAGGAGGACAGAGCAATATCTCCATTAGCAACAAAACTGGCTCTATTTTCGATCAAACA
>NW_027016113.1:0-10418 GCF_036934945.1 Oncorhynchus masou masou | reverse complement strand
TGTCAGGACCCGGTTTCGAACCAAATCCTAAAATGCAAAAAATGGCAAATCCAAAAGGTGGTAGGAAAAAACACAAAAAGACCTCAAAAGAAACTCACCAAAAAATAAACAAAAACAAAAAACAGACTACCACAAGAACTTCACCCGGAATCGACAAGAGCACACAGAACACTAGGGCAGGGTGCTAACATACAAACACAGAGCACAGAACTGAGGGAAACAAAGGGTTTAAATACAATCAGGGAAAACGAGACACAGGTGCAAATAATAATGGGGATCAAGGGAAAACATAGGGACAAAAAGCACAATGGGGACATCTACTGACCAAAACCCGGAACAACCCTGGCCAAATCCTGACAGAATCCCCCTAGGAACGGCTCCTGACGTTCCTACCAGCTCTCTCAGGGTGGAGGACCCTGAACTGACGAATGAGGTCAGGGTCCAGGATGTCTTTGGCAGGAACCCAGGAGCGCTCCTCAGGACCGTAGCCTTCCCAGTCCACCAGATACTGCCAGGACCGCTGCACCCGGCGGGAATCCAGTATCCGGTGGACAGTATAAAAGCCGGCTGGCCTCCAATGACACGAGGCGGAGGGGGAGGTCTGTCTGCCGGGACAAGGGGAGAAAACAACAGGTTTTAACAATGACACATGAAATGTGGGATTAATCTTAAGGGATCTGGGTAAGTGTAGGCGATAAGAAACTGGGTTAACTCTCCTGGCAACCTTGAAGGGACCGATGTATTTTTGGGACAGCTTGCGAGACTCCACCCGTAGAGGTAAGTCTCTTGTGGAAAGCCAGACTCTCTGGCCGGGGCGCAGGGTAGGCCCGGGGACGGCGACGTCTGTTGGCTTGTTGTTGATACCTCTGTGAGGAACGCATCAGATTAAGACGGGTCTTCCTCCACATAAGCCGACAGCCTGACGAACCTCAAGGCTGAAGGCACTCTGACTTCTGCCTCCTGGTCCGGGAACAATGGAGGAGCATAGCCAAACTGACACTCGTGCGGGGACATACCAGTGGAGGAGGAGCGCAAGGTGTTGTGCGCGTATTCGGCCCAAACAATAAAGGATGACCATGTGGACGGGTTGTCACGAGTCATACATCGGAGGGTGGTTTCAGCTCTTGATTCATCCTCTCAGTTTGGCCGTTGGACTCCGGATGGTACCCTGAAGATAGACTGGCAGAAGCCCCATGAGTTGGCAGAAGGCCTTCCAAAACCTTGAGGCGAACTGGGGACCTCTGTCAGAAACCACATCTTGAGGAATGCCGAAGACTCGGAACACATGATTAATTACCAACTCAGCCGTTTCCTTGGCAGAAGGTAACTTAGTCAGAGGGACGAACCTGGCCGCCTTTGAAAACCTGTCGATTATGACTAGGATAGTAGTATTGCCATGGGATGGAGGAAGTCCAGTAATAAAGTCCAATGAGATATGGGACCAGGGTCTGTGGGGAACAGGTAAAGGGTGAAGGAGTCCTTGAGGGCGGAGGTGAGAAGATTTGCCCTGGCAGCACACGGGGCAGGCATTGACGAAAGTGGCAACGTCTTCTCTTATGGTAGGCCACCAGAACTTACGCTGGATGAACTCCAAGGTGCGACCTACGCCCGGATGACAGGTGAGGCGAGAGGAGTGCCCCACAGAAGGACCTGAGTCCTCACTGCCTTGGGGACAAACAACCGATTGGCAGGGCCTCCTTTAGGGTCCGGTTCGCTAGCTTGAGCACGTCTCACGGTATCCTCAACTTGCCACGAGATCGGAGCCACAATCTTAGCAGCAGGAAGGACAGGCATGTCCGTGTCATCTCGAATGGCAGGAGCGTAGACGCGGGACAGGGCATCCGGTTTGAGATTCTTCGACCCGGGCCGATAGGTGAGGATAAACTGGAATCGATTGAAGAAAAGAGACCATCTAGCTTGTCTAGAGTTCAATCGCTTCGCCTGCTGGATATACTCCAGATTTTTGTGGTCCGTAAGCACTTGAAACGGGTGAGAAGCCCCCTCGAGCCAGTGTCTCCATTCCTTCAATGCCATCTTAACCGCTAGGAGTTCACGATCCCCCACATCGTAGTTCCTCTCAGTCGGGGTAAGCCGGTGTGAGAAGAAAGCGCACGGATGAAGCTTCTTGTCTTCACCCCTCTGAGACAGGACAGCTCCAACACCAACCTCTGATGCGTCTACCTCCACCACAAATGGTTCATCCGTAGTCGGTAGTATCAGGATGGGAGCAGAGAGGACGCGCTGCTTGAGTCCTTGGAAGGCCGTCTCAGCTTCTCTTCCCCACAAAAACCTTGCATTGCCACCTTTGGTTAAAGCTGAGAGAGGAGCTGCCACCAAGCTGAAGTTCTTGATGAACTTGCGGTAAAAGTTTGTGAAGCCCAGGAAACGCTGAACATCCTTAACGGATTTGGGGTGGGCCAATCCGCTACCGCCCCTACCTTCCTAGGGTCCATTTGGACTCGACCGGGTTCCACTACAAATCCCAGGAATTGTACTCGGGATGAATGGAATTCACATTTCTCCGGCTTAACGTACAGATGGCTGTCCAGGAGGCGTTTGAGTACTTGTCTGACATGCTTAGTGTGTTCTTGAAGGGAGCTCGAAAAGATGAGGATGTCATCCAAGTAAACGAACACAAATATGTTAAGCATATCCCTAAGCACATCGTTTATGAGCGCTTGGAACACCGCTGGGGCGTTGGTCAGGCCGAAGGGCATCACCAAGTATTCGTAGTGACCAGTAGGCGTGTTGAAAGCGGTCTTCCACTCGTCACCAGGTCTGATCCGCACAAGATGGTATGCGTTCCGCAGGTCAAGCTTAGTGAAAACAACTGCTTCCTGGAGCAGCTCGAAGGCTGTGGCCATAAGGGGTAGCGGGTAACGGTTACGGACGGTTATGTCATTGAGTCCCCGGTAGTCGATGCAAGGACGTAATCCACCATCTTTCTTGGCCACAAAGAAAAACCCTGCTCCCGCCGGGAGGTTGATGGACGCATGAGGCCTGCTTCCAGAGAGTCCTTGATGTAGGTATCCATAGCAGCTCGTTCGGGTGGAGATAGGGAAAAGATCCGACCCCTGGGGGGGCAAGTGCCCGGAAACAGGTCGATGGGGCAATCGTAAGATCTATGGGGTGGTAGCATGGTGGCCCTCTGTTTGCTAAACACCAGTTTGAGGTCATGGTAACACTCGGGAACTCGGGTCAGGTCGATGGATTCTAAAGACTCGGGAGTAGAACTCGGGAATTCTGGAAAATACAAGTAGCTTGGCACGTAGGACCCCACTGCTTGATAGTGCCCACAGACCAGTCGATGTGAGGGTTATGGCTGTGAAGCCAGGGGTATCCAAGGACGAGAGGGAACTCGGAACAGGAGATCAAATGAAAGTTCATCAATTCCTGGTGTTGTGAAACTGAAAGTCTCAAGGAGGTAGTGACATGAGTGACAAGTCCAGATCCCAAAGGGCTTCCATCCAATGTAGTAACCCTCATGGGGTCACTTAGAGGTTCAGAGGGAACGCCATTCTCCTTCGCCCAGACACCATCCATGAAGTTACCTGCGGCTCCAGAGTCTACCAAGGCTTGAAGGTGAAGCTTGTGGTTGTCCCAGGAGAGGGTGACTGGAATGAGCAGACGGGAGTTGGACGGATGGGAGGAGGTTATGTTTCCCGTTACAGTTCCCCCGGTCTGTACGGGACAGAGCGTTTCCTGGAGCCCGGGACACGTGGAACGGAAATGGCCCGGTTTGCCGCAATATAGACAGCGTCGCTCCCTCATCCGGCGGTCTCTCTCAGCCTGGGAGATGCGTCCAATCTGCATGGGTTCCGGTGGAGCCAGCGATGATAAAGGTGGGGACTCGGAGCTGGGACTGATAGGGGCTAGAGGTCTACGGTTGAGTTCTCTCTCTCTCAGACGCTGGTCAATGCGTGAGGCCAACTTGATCAGGGACTCGAGATTGTCCGGTGGTTCCCGAGTGGCCAGTTCATCTTGGATAGTGTCGGAAAGGCCTTTCAGAAAGCACACCGTGAGCGCCTCGTTGTTCCAGCCACTCGCTGCTGCCACCGTGCGGAACTGGATGGCATAGTCCGTCACGCTGCGCCAACCTTGATGGAGAGTCAGGAGCTGTTTGGCTGAGTCAGAACCACTGCTTGGGCCTTGAAACACTCGTTTGAATTCCTCAGCAAAGGCAGAGTAGCTGGCACAGCAGGAACTATGGGCATCCCACACAGCAGTAGCCCAGGCCAGGGCTTTTTCCGACAGCAGGGTGATGATATATGCGATCTTAGACCGGTCGGTGGGAAACGACGAGGGTTGCAGCTCAAAGGAGAGAGAACATTGAGTGAGAAAGCCTTTACAAGCACTTGGATCACCTGAGAACCGTTGGGGAGGTGGAAGACGAGGTTCAGCCAGGGGTTAACTGCCATGGGTACGTGAACCTGAGGTACTGGGACGGAAACTGTTGCCGGGGTAAGTCGATCAGATATTTGCTTAATGGAAGTCAGCATCTCCGACAGAAGATGAGAATGTCTAGCCATTAAGGCCTCTTGCTGAACCAGGGCGGCTTCGTGGCGTTGGACAGTCTCCTGGTGGTGGGACAGCGTGGCAAAAAGGTCCTGGGAACTGGCTGCCTCTGGGTTCATTTTTGGCTCTGTGTTTCTGTCAGGACCCGGTTTTGAACCTGGGTCTCCGGAGTGAGAAACAGTCACTTAACCAACTGAGCCACGAATAGACAGCAGAACCCAGAAGATGAGGCAGACACAGCAGTACTTAAGACGGTGTATTTAATAAAGAAAAAATCCTAAAATGCAAAAAATGGCAAATCCAAAAGGTGGTAGGAAAAACAAAAAAGACCTCAAAAGAAACTCACCAAAAAATAAACAAAAACAAAAAACAGACTACCACAAGAACTTCACCAGGAATCGACAAGAGCACACAGAACACTAGGGCAGGGTGCTAACATACAAACACAGAGCACAGAACTGAGGGAAACAAAGGGTTTAAATACAATCAGGGAAAACGAGACACAGGTGCAAATAATAATGGGGATCAAGGGAAAAACATAGGGACAAAAAGCACAATGGGGACATCTACTGACCAAAACCCGGAACAACCCTGGCCAAATCCTGACAGATATGAGAACTAACACGTTAGTAATGTCATGCCCTGGTCTTAGTATTTTGTGTTTTCTTTATTATTTTGGTCAGGCCAGGGTGTGACATCTGTTTATTATGTGGTGTGTTTTGTCTTGTTTTTTTGTAGGTATTGGGATTGTGATATAGTAGGGTTATCTAGATTAGTCTATGGCTGTCTGGAGTGGTTCTCAATCAGAGGCAGGTGTTTATCGTTGTCTCTGATTGGGAACCATATTTAGTCAGCCATATTCTTTGAGTGTTTCGTGAGTGATTCTTCCTGTCTGTGTTACTTTGCACCAGTATAGGCTCAGTCACTTTGGATTTTATTTTTTCCTTGTTTTGGAAGAGAAGAGAACGTGAGCCGGGTGCGCCATTCTCCTTGCGGAGATGGTGCAAAATCCATCAACACGGTCGGTCCCTGGGATTGGGCTGGCCAACACGATTCGGTTTGCTTGGAAGGAAAAGGAGTTGGAGCCTTTAGGACGGGAAACATTTGAAAGGACAATCTTGATGGGGATTCTAAAGCTGACGGTGAAGGACGTGTTTTGCTTCCAAGGCAACTCGTTGGAGGGAGCATACGACGTGGCACCACATACAGAGGAGAAACACGATGATATCCTGAAAAGGGCAAGAGCAGTGGGAGGTGAGAGGCCGATGTGCCACTATGAAATAACAAGCCTGGCGAGGAACAACTTTAGCGTTGTAACTGTCAACATTTACAACCCATACGTTAAGGACGAAGAGGTGAGGGCCTTTCTGGGGAGATACATGGATAACGTTTCCTCAGCAAGGCACCTCAAAGACTTCCTTGGGTTTTGGAATGGGAGGAGAGGCTTCCAGGCCCTCCTTAGGGAGGAGATTGTGGGATTGTGACGAGCTTAAGGCGTGCCACGGGTGTGGCTCGTCAGCACACCTGTGGCAGGGGTTCCCGGCTCGTCAGAGATCATACACGTCTGTGGCTGGGGGGGGGGAGCAGGAGCGGGGGATGGGGGAAGAAGAGGAGGGGAAGGAAGCATGCCTCATGACCAGAGTACAGGCCCAGAGGGGAAGGTAGCAAGGAAGGAGGAGGAGCAAGAAGCGGCGGATGGAAGAGAGAAGGAAACGGAAGGCACGGGAGTAGGAGAACCAGGAAAAGCGGCGGAAGAAGGCAAGCGAGTGGAGGAGCATGAGAGAGAAAGAAAGCGAGGAGGGGTGGTGGAGGGAGACGGTGGAAGGGCAAAGTGGAGTGGGGGGAAAGTGCCCTGATGGAAGAGATGAGGGGTATGGTGGAGGAGCTGGCGGGGGTGGGGGGTGGTATCTCTCCACTGCCGCCATCACCAAAGAAGAGAAGGAAGAGGAGGGTGCGATTGGCCGACAGTGAGAGGGAGGGGATGGCCAAGAGAGTGATGGGGGTGGGAGAAACCTCTGGGTTGTTGCTGGTTTCCCCAGGCCCTCAACTTCTGTTGGGTGGGGTCACACCTAACAAGACCCAGGACTGGGTACAGGAGGAGGTGAGGAGTTTTTTGTTTGGGGACTCAGCCTCCCCTATTTTTTTCCAAACCAGCTGCAGCACTGGGGAGGGGGAGGAGTGTGGGGGTAGACCCAGGGTGCAGGGCACCCCGGAGCCAAACACTTCCTGCATGCTTGGTTGGTGAGATGGAGGAAGAGGGGGGGACGTCGGGAGTACGGATGGTGTTATCACCGGTAGATATGGAGCAGGGGAGCATCGGGTGAGTCTCCTGTTTTTGTTTTTTTCTGTCTGGGTTTAGTATTTGAGTGTATTACATTTTTTAAATTTATTCTTTAATGGGGTTTAATTTTACTTTTGTTAGTTTAAATGTAAGGGGTTTAAGGTATTTTGTTAAGAGGAGGGCGGTATTTAGTTATTTGGAGGGTGTGGGGTTTGATTTTTGTTTTTTACAGGAGGTTCACCTGAGGGATGGAGGGGATGTTAGTAGGTTTAAGAGGGAGTGGGACAAGGGGGAGTCGGTTTGGGGTATTGGGGGGGGGTGCACTCATCGGGGGTAGGGATTTTGTGTGGGCACAGGGAGGTGAAAGTGGATGGTTCTTTTGTGGTGATACAGGGGAGGGTTACGGGGGTGGATGTCACGATAAGGGATTGTAAATTTAGATTAGTGGTGGTGTATGGGCCACAGGTGGTGGCAGACAGGAGGGAGATGGTGGACTGTCTGGCGCCCCTGTGTGTCACAAATAGGTAATTAGTGATGGGGGGGATTTTAATACAGATTTAGGAATAGGGGAGGATAGCAGTGCAGGCGCCATCACCGGGCTAATGGCTTTCCATGGTCTGGTTGATGGTGGCCTGCACACTACTCCGAAAATGGCCGGTCCTACATGACGCAACTCCAGGGGAGTTACGCGGAGGCTCGACTATGTTTTTGTACCCAGGTCTTTGGGTAAGTTGTCTGGGCGGCTGTTGCCTGTTTTCTTTTCGGATCACGACGGGGTGCTCCTGCAGGTGGGGTCGCCAGTCTGCCTCTTCGGTAGGGGGTATTGGAAGTTAGATCAGGATGTGCTGAAGGAACAGGGTTTTGTTGACGTTTTTTTTTGTTTCTTTTGGAGGATTGAAGGCCTCCGGTCCATGTGCGAGGGGGTGTTATAGTGGTGGGAATTAGTTAAGGTGAGGATTAGGGCTTTTATAATAGGGTATTGCAAGAGGAAAAAAGGGAGGAGAGGAGGGAGGTGGATCGTATCCAAAGGTTAATTGAACTCGAGTACGAGGCAGGCAACCTCGGCGGGTCGTTTGACTGGGAGAGATCCGCAACCCTAAAGGCGCAGCTCAGGGAGTTGCAGGAGGCGGAGGCTCGAGCTTTCCTGGAGCGTGCGCATAGTGGCTTTCTAGAACACAATGAGACTTGTTCTGCTATGTTCTTTAAGTCAGTTCGGGCCAGACAGAGTAGGAAGGTAATGCATGGTGTTAGGGAAGAAAATGGTAGTATAGTTAGAGAACCAGAGGATATGGTCAGGGTGACAACTGATCATTTCCAAGGTTTATTTAAGGAAAGGAAATAGATGTAGAGCAGGGAAATGTGTTTTAGAACACTTGTCCAGGCGGTTGCCGGAGGACATTAGAGAAGTGATGGAGGCCCAGATTTCACTAGAAGAGGTTGAGAGCTCTTAGGAGGATGGGAAAAGGAAGGTGCCTGAGATGGATGGGCTGCCGGCTGAGTTTTATCTCAAGTTTTGGTGTATACTTGGACCAGTGGTCCTCGAAGTCTTGAAGGCCATCCTTGAGACGGAGTCCCGGGGGATCAATGGGATCAATGGCTGAACCCCTGAGGTTTTGTTTGGGGTTTTTGTTTAGTTAAATCAAAATACATTATTGAAGTATGAATGAAAAATTATGAGTTATGAAGAATGAATGGTATTGAATGTAATAAATTATTTAAAAAAAAGGCTGTTTTGGTTTTCGCATTACGTTTCTTGTTTTGTATTGTTCGTGTTCTTTCGTTATTAAACATGTATCAAAATTACCACGCTGCATTTTGGTCCGATCCTTGCTACACCTCTTCTTCAGAGGAGGAGATAGAAGAAAACCGTAACAGAATCACCCACCACAACAGGACCAAGCGACATGGTGACTGGCAGCAGGAGCAGCGCAAAGAGAAATGGACATGGGAGGACGATTTGGACGGTAAATGACCCTGGGCACAGCCAGGAGAATATCGCCGCCCCAAAAAAGAGCTGGAGGCAGCAAAAGCGGAAAGGGGCAGGTATGAGGAAGCAGCACGGCGGCGTGGATGGAAGCCCGAGAGTCAGCCGCACGCAAACATTTCTTGAGGGAGGGCACAGGGAGAGTGTGGCAGAGCCAGGAGTCAGACCTAGGCCAACTCCTCCTGTTTTATCGTAAGGAGCCAAGGAGGAAACCAAACCAGAGCCGGTGTTGGAGGTGAAGGAGCTGCAGAGACTGTGAAGGAGTTAATAGGGAAATTGGTGGAGAGAATTATGAGGGAGTTGCTGTGTTGGTGCATTAGGTACGGAATTCGCCCGACTGAGCGTGTTGGGGATTTAATGGCACCTGGGTCAGCGCTCCATACTCGTCCTGAGGTGCGTGTTAGTCGGCTGGTGAAGATTGTGCCAGCCTCACGCACCAGCCCTCCTGTGCACCTCCCTAGCCTTGCACGTCCTGTGCCAGCCCTGCTCTCAAGATCTCCAGTACGCCTTCACGGTCCGGTCCATCCTGTGCCTCCTCCACACACCAGCCCTCCGGTGGCAGCTCCCCGCACCAGGCTTCCTGTGCATGTCCTCGGCCCAGTACCACCAGTGCCAGCACCACGCATCAGGCCTACAGTGCGCCTTGCCTGTCCAGCGCTGCCAGAGCCTTCCTCCTCTACAGCGCTGCCGGAGTCTCCCGTCTGTTCAGCGCTGCCAGAGCTGCCAGTCTGCATGGAGCAGCCAGGGCTGCCAGTCTGCATGGAGCAGCCAGAGCTGCCCGTCTGCATGGAGCAGCCAGAGCTACCAGTCTGCATGGAGCTGCCAGTCTGCATGGAGCAGCCAGAGCTGCCAGTCTGCATGGAGCAGCCAGAGCTGCCAGTCTGCATGGAGCAGCCAGAGCTGTCAGTCTGCATGGAGCAGCCAGAGCTGGCAGTCTGCATGGAGCAGCCAGAGCTGCCAGTCTGCATGGAGCAGCCAGAGCTGCCAGTCTACATGGTGCAGCCAGAGCTGCCAGTCTGCATGGAGCAGCCAGAGCAGCCAGAGCAGCCAGGATCTGCCAGTCAGCCAGGATCCACCAGTAAGCCAGGATCTTCCAGATCCGCCAGTCAGCCAGGATCTGCCAGTCAGCCAGGATCCGCCAGTCAGCCAGGATCTTCCAGATCCGCCTGTCAGCCAGGATCCGCCAGATCCACCAGTCAGCCAGGATCTGCCAGAACCACCAGCCAGCCAGGATCTGCCAGAGCCAACTACCTGCCTGAGCTTCCTCTCAGTACTGAGCTTCCTCTCAGTATTGAGCTTCCTCTCAGTACTGAGCTTCCCCTCAGTACTGAGCTTCCCCTCAGTCCCGAGCTACTCCTCAGTCCCGGGCTACTCCTCAGTCCCGAGCTACCCCTCAGTCCCGAGCTGCCCCTCAGTCCCGAGCTTCCTCAGTCCCGAGCTGCCCCTCAGTCCCGAGCTGCCCCTCAGTCCAGTGGGGCCCTTGGTGAGGGTTACTAGGCCAAGGTTGCCAATCAAAGGACGCGATGCAGGCGGACTCCAGACTTGTTGGAGTGGGGTCCATCCCGCGCCTGGAGCCGCCACCGTGGATGGGCGCCCACATCGGGCCCTTAGGTATGCGGCCGGGAGTCCGCACCTTGG
>NW_027016112.1:0-10423 GCF_036934945.1 Oncorhynchus masou masou | reverse complement strand
TTGAATTGGCTAGAGGTAAGTTCTGTCCAACTTCTCCCGTCTCCTTCCCTCCCCCCTTCCCCTCTCTCCCTTACTGCTGATGTGGTCACAGTGGACTCCATTACATCACTTCCTCCTATGTGGTGTGGATCTGAAACGTAAAAAAATTATTTGATCACAGACCCCAAGAAGGAAAGTAGTAGTAGATGCAGCAGTAGTAGTAGTAGTAGAAGGAGTAGTAGTAGATGTAGTAGTAGTAGTAGTAGTAGATGTAGTAGTAGATAGTAGTATATGCAGTAGTAGTAGATTCAGTAGTCGTAGATGTAGCAGTAGTAGTAGTAGTAGATGCAGCAGCAGTAGTAGTAGTAGTAGATGCAGCAGTAGTAGATGTAGTAGTAGTAGATGTAGTAGATGTAGTTGTAGTAGATGCAGCAGTAGTAGATGCAGCAGTAGTAGTAGTAGATGCAGCAGTAGTAGTAGTAGATGCAGCAGCAGTAGTAGTAGTAGATGCAGCAGTAGTAGTAGTAGATGCAGCAGTAGTAGTAGTAGTAGATGCAGCAGTAGTAGTAGTAGTAGATGCAGCAGCAGTAGTAGTAGTAGATGCAGCAGCAGTAGTAGTTGTGGATGCAGCAGTAGTAGTAGTAGTAGATGCAGCAGTAGATGCAGCAGTAGATGCAGTAGTAGATGCAGTAGTAGGAGTAGTAGTAGATGTAGTAGTAGTAGTAGTAGATGTAGTAGTAGATAGTAGTATATGCAGTAGTAGTAGATGTAGTAGTAGATAGTAGTATATGCAGTAGTAGTAGATTCAGTAGTCGTAGATGTAGCAGTAGTAGTAGTAGATGCAGCAGTAGTAGTAGTAGTAGTGCAGCAGTAGTAGATGTAGTAGATGCAGCAGTAGTAGATGCAGCAGTAGTAGATGCAGCAGTAGTAGATGCAGCAGTAGTAGATGCAGCAGGAGTAGATGCAGCAGGAGTAGCATGCAGTAGACAGCAGTAGTAGATGTCAGCAGTAGTAGTGGTAGATGCAGTAGTAGTAGTAGTAGTAGATGCGCAGTAGTAGTGAGTAGTAGTAGTAGTAGTAGATGCAGCAGTAGTAGATGTAGTAGTAGTAGTAGTAGTAGATGCAGCAGTAGTAGATGTAGTAGATGTAGTAGATGCAGCTGTAGTAGATGCAGCAGTAGTAGATGCAGCAGTAGTAGATGCAGCAGTAGTAGATGCAGCAGTAGTAGATGCAGCAGTAGTAGATGCAGCAGTAGTAGATGCAGCAGTAGTAGTAGTAGATGCAGCAGTAGTAGTAGTAGATGCAGCAGTAGTAGTAGTAGATGCAGCAGTAGTAGTAGTAGTAGATGCAGCAGCAGTAGTAGTTGTAGATGCAGCAGTAGTAGTAGTAGTCGATGTAGTAGTAGGTGCAGCAGTAGTAGTAGTAGATGTAGTAGTAGTAGTAGTAGTAGTAGTAGTAGTAGTAGTAGTAGTAGATGCAGCAGTAGTAGATGCAGCAGTAGTAGTAGATGCAGCTGTAGTAGTAGTAGTAGATGCATCAGTAGTAGTACTAGATGTAGTAGTAGTAGTAGTAGTAGTAGATGCATCAGTAGTAGTAGATGTAGTAGATGCAGCGGTAGTAGTAGTAGTAGATGCAGCGGTAGTAGTAGTAGTAGATGCAGCAGTAGATGCAGTAGTAGTAGTATATGCAGTAGATGTAGTAGTAGTAGTATATGCAGTATTAGTAGATGCATCAGTAGTTGTAGTAGTACTAGATGCAGCAGTAGTAGTAGTAGATGTAGTAGTAGTAGATGTAGTAGTAGTAGTAGTAGTAGCAGTAGTAGTAGATGCAGTAGTATATGCAGTAGTAGTAGATGTAGTAGTAGTAGTATATGCAGTAGTAGTAGATGCAGTAGTAGTAGTATATGCAGTAGTAGTAGTAGTAGATGCAGTAGTAGTAGTAGTAGATGCAGCAGTAGTAGTAGATGCATCAGTAGTAGTAGATGCATCAGTAGTAGTAGTAGTAGTATATGCAGTAGTAGTAGATGTAGTAGTAGTAGATGCAGCAGTAGTAGTAGATGCAGTAGTAGTAGATTCAGTAGTAGTAGTAGTAGTAGTTGATGTAGTAGTAGTAGTAGTAGTAGTAGATGCAGCAGTAGTAGTAGTAGTATATGCAGTAGTAGTAGATTCAGCAGTAGTAGTAGTAGTACTAGATGCAGCAGTATGTGAGGTTGTAGTAGCAGCAGTAGTAGATGTCGGGGAATGGGAGGTTTTGTAGTAGATGCAGCAGTAGTATTAGAAGTAGGGGAATGGCAGGTTGTTGTAGTAGTATTAGTAGTAGATGCAGCAGTAGTATTAGATGTATGGGAATGGCAGGTTGTTGTACTAGTATTAGTAGTAGATGCAGCAGTAGTATTAGAAGTAGGGGAATGGCAGGTTGTTGTACTAGTATTAGTATTAGATGCAGCAGTAGTATTAGATGTAGGGGAATGGCAGGTTGTTGTAGTAGTATTAGTAGTAGATGTAGTATTAGAAGTAGGGGAATGGCAGGTTGTTTTAGTTGTAGATGCAGTAGTAGTATTAGATGTAGGGGAATGGCAGGTTGTTGTAGTAGTATTAGTAGTAGATGCAGCAGTAGTATTAGAAGTAGGGGAATGGCAGGTTGTTGAACTAGTATTAGTAGTAGATGCAGCAGTAGTATTAGAAGTAGGGGAATGACAGGTTGTTGTGGTAGTATTAGTAGTAGATGCAGCAGTAGTATTAGATGTAGGGGAATGGCAGGTTGTTGTAGTAGTATTCGTAGTAGATGCAGCAGTAGTATTAGATGTAGGGGAATGGCAGGTTGTTGTAGTAGTATTTCGTAGTAGATGCAGCAGTAGTATTAGATGTAGGGGAATGGCAGGTTGTTTTAGTAGTAGATGCAGCAGTAGTATTAGATGTAGGGGAATGGCAGGTTGTTGTATTAGTAGTAGATGCAGCAGTAGTATTAGATGTAGGGGAATGGCAGGTTGTTGTATTAGTAATAGATGCAGCAGTAGTATTAGAAGTAGCGGAATGGCAGGTTGTTTTAGTAGTAGATGCAGCAGTAGTATTAGAAGTAGGGGAATGGCAGGTTGTTTTAGTAGTAGATGCAGCAGTAGTATTAGATGTAGGGGAATGGCAGGTTGTTGTAGTAGTATTAGTAGTAGATGCAGCAGTAGTATTAGAAGTATGGGAATGGCAGGTTGTTGTAGTAGTATTAGTAGTAGATGCAGCAGTAGTATTAGATGTATGGGAATGGCAGGTTGTTGTAGTAGTATTAGTAGTAGATGCAGCAGTAGTATTAGATGTATGGGAATGGCAGGTTGTTGTAGTAGTATTAATAGTAGATGCAGCAGTAGTATTAGAAGTAGGGGAATGGCAGGTTGTTGTAGTAGTATTTCGTAGTAGATGCAGCAGAAGTATTAGATGTAGGGGAATGGCAGGTTGTTTTAGTAGTAGATGCAGCAGTAGTATTAGATGTAGGGGAATGGCAGGTTGTTGTAGTAGTATTAGTAGTAGATGCAGCAGTAGTATTAGAAGTAGGGGAATGGCAGGTTGTTTTAGTAGTATTAGTAGTAGATGCAGCAGTAGTATTAGAAGTAGGGGAATGGCAGGTTGTTTTAGTAGTAGATGCAGCAGTAGTATTAGATGTAGGGGAATGGCAGGTTGTTGTGGTAGTATTAGTAGTAGATGCAGCAGTAGTATTAGAAGTAGGGGAATGGCAGGTTGTTGAACTAGTATTAGTAGTAGATGCAGCAGTAGTATTAGATGTAGGGGAATGGCAGGTTGTTGTGGTAGTATTAGTAGTAGATGCAGCAGTAGTATTAGAAGTAGGGGAATGGCAGGTTGTTGAACTAGTATTAGTAGTAGATGCAGCAGTAGTATTAGATGTAGGGGAATGGCAGGTTGTTGTGGTAGTATTAGTAGTAGATGCAGCAGTAGTATTAGAAGTAGGGGAATGGCAGGTTGTTGTAGTAGTATTAGTAGTAGATGCAGCAGTAGTATTAGAAGTAGGGGAATGGCAGGTTGTTGTGGTAGTATTAGTAGTAGATGCAGCAGTAGTATTAGATGTAGGGGAATGGCAGGTTGTTGTAGTAGTATTAGTAGTAGATGCAGCAGTAGTATTAGATGTAGGGGAATGGCAGGTTGTTGTAGTAGTATTAGTAGTAGATGCAGCAGTAGTATTAGAAGTAGGGGAATGGCAGGTTGTTGTATAGTAGTAGATGCAGCAGTAGTATTAGATGTAGGGAATGGCAGGTTGTTGTAGTATTAGTAGTAGATGCAGCAGTAGTATTAGATGTAGGGGAATGGCAGGTTGTTGTAGTAGTATTAGTAGTAGATGCAGCAGTAGTATTAGATGTAGGGGAATGGCAGGTTGTTGTAGTAGTATTAGTAGTAGATGCAGCAGTAGTATTAGATGTAGGGGAATGGCAGGTTGTTGTAGTAGATGCAGCAGTAGTATTAGATGTAGGGGAATGGCAGGTTGTTGTATTAGTAGTAGATGCAGCAGTAGTATTAGATGTAGGGGAATGGCAGGTTGTTGTATTAGTAATAGATGCAGCAGTAGTATTAGAAGTAGCGGAATGGCAGGTTGTTTTAGTAGTAGATGCAGCAGTAGTATTAGATGTAGGGGAATGGCAGGTTGTTGTAGTAGTATTAGTAGTAGATGCAGCAGTAGTATTAGAAGTATGGGAATGGCAGGTTGTTGTAGTAGTATTAGTAGTAGATGCAGCAGTAGTATTAGATGTATGGGAATGGCAGGTTGTTGTAGTAGTATTAGTAGTAGATGCAGCAGTAGTATTAGATGTATGGGAATGGCAGGTTGTTGTAGTAGTATTAGTAGTAGATGCAGCAGTAGTATTAGAAGTAGGGGAATGGCAGGTTGTTGTAGTAGTATTAGTAGTAGATGCAGCAGTAGTATTAGATGTAGGGGAATGGCAGGTTGTTTTAGTAGTAGATGCAGCAGTAGTATTAGATGTAGGGGAATGGCAGGTTGTTGTAGTAGTATTAGTAGTAGATGCAGCAGTAGTATTAGAAGTAGGGGAATGGCAGGTTGTTGTAGTAGTATTAGTAGTAGATGCAGCAGTAGTATTAGAAGTAGGGGAATGGCAGGTTGTTGAACTAGTATTAGTAGTAGATGCAGCAGTAGTATTAGATGTAGGGGAATGGCAGGTTGTTGTGGTAGTATTAGTAGTAGATGCAGCAGTAGTATTAGAAGTAGGGGAATGGCAGGTTGTTTTAGTAGTATTAGTAGTAGATGCAGCAGTAGTATTAGAAGTAGGGGAATGGCAGGTTGTTTTAGTAGTAGATGCAGCAGTAGTATTAGATGTAGGGGAATGGCAGGTTGTTGTAGTAGTATTAGTAGTAGATGCAGCAGTAGTATTAGAAGTAGGGGAATGGCAGGTTGTTGTGGTAGTATTAGTAGTAGATGCAGCAGTAGTATTAGAAGTAGGGGAACGGCAGGTTGTTGAACCATTAGTAGTAGATGCAGCAGTAGTATTAGAAGTAGGGGAATGGCAGGTTGTTGTAGTAGTATTAGTAGTAGATGCAGCAGTAGTATTGTATAGGAACGACAGGTTGTTGTGGTAGTATTAGTAGTAGATGCAGCAGTAGTATTAGATGTAGGGGGAACGGCAGGTTGTTGTAGTAGTATCAGAGTAGATGCAGCAGTAGTATTAGATGTAGGGGAATGGCAGGTTGTTGTAGTAGTATTAGTAGTAGACGCAGCAGTAGTATTAGATGTAGGGGAACGGCAGGTTGTTGTAGTAGTAGATGCAGCAGTAGTATTAGATGTAGGGGAATGGCAGGTTGTTGTAGTAGATGCAGCAATAGTATTAGATGTAGGGGAATGGCAGGTTGTTGTAGTAGTAGATGCAGCAGTAGTATTAGATGGGGAACGGCAGGTTGTTGTAGTATTATTTCAGAGTAGATGCAGCAGTAATATTAGAAGCAGCTTAACGGTACAGGTTGTTTTAGTAGTAGATGCAGCAGTAGTATTAGAAGTAGCTGAATGGCAGGTTGTTTTTAGTAGTAGATGCAGCAGTAGTATTTAGATGTAGGGGAATGGCAGGTTGTTTTAGTAGTAGATGCAGCAGTAGTATTAGATGTAGGGGAATGGCAGGTTGTTTTAGTAGTAGATGCAGCAGTAGTATTGTAGATGTAGGGGAATGGCAGGTTGTTGTAGTAGTATTAGTAGATGCAGCAGTAGTATTAGAAGTAGGGGAATGGCAGGTTGTTGTAGTAGTATTAGTAGTAGATGCAGCAGTAGTATTAGAAGTAGGGGAATGGCAGGTTGTTTTAGTAGTATTAGTAGTAGATGCAGCAGTAGTATTAGAAGTAGGGGAATGGCAGGTTGTTTTAGTAGTATTAGTAGTAGATGCAGCAGTAGTATTAGAAGTAGGGGAATGGCAGGTTGTTGAACTAGTATTAGTAGTAGATGCAGCAGTAGTATTAGATGTAGGGGAATGGCAGGTTGTTTTAGTAGTATTAGTAGTAGATGCAGCAGTAGTATTAGAAGTAGGGGAATGGCAGGTTGTTGAACTAGTATTAGTAGTAGATGCAGCAGTAGTATTAGATGTAGGGGAATGGCAGGTTGTTGTGGTAGTATTAGTAGTAGATGCAGCAGTAGTATTAGAGGTAGGGGAATGGCAGGTTGTTGTAACTAGTATTAGTAGTAGATGCAGCAGTAGTATTAGATGTAGGGGAATGGCAGGTTGTTGAACTAGTATTACTAGTAGATGCAGCAGTAGTATTAGATGTAGGGGAATGGCAGGTTGTTGTGGTAGTATTAGTAGTAGATGCAGCAGTAGTATTAGAAGTAGGGGAATGGCAGGTTGTTTTAGTAGTATTAGTAGTAGATGCAGCAGTAGTATTAGAAGTAGGGGAATGGCAGGTTGTTTTAGTAGTAGATGCAGCAGTAGTATTAGATGTAGGGGAATGGCAGGTTGTTGTAGTAGTATTAGTAGTAGATGCAGCAGTAGTATTAGAAGTAGGGGAATGGCAGGTTGTTGTAGTAGTATTAGTAGTAGATGCAGCAGTAGTATTAGAAGTAGGGGAATGGCAGGTTGTTGAACTAGTATTAGTAGTAGATGCAGCAGTAGTATTAGAAGTAGGGGAATGGCAGGTTGTTGTAGTAGTATTAGTAGTAGATGCAGCAGTAGTATTAGAAGTAGGGGAATGGCAGGTTGTTGTGGTAGTATTAGTAGTAGATGCAGCAGTAGTATTAGATGTAGGGGAATGGCAGGTTGTTGTAGTAGTATTTCGTAGTAGATGCAGCAGTAGTATTAGATGTAGGGGAATGGCAGGTTGTTGTAGTAGTATTAGTAGTAGATGCAGCAGTAGTATTAGATGTAGGGGAATGGCAGGTTGTTGTAGTAGTAGATGCAGCAGTAGTATTAGATGTAGGGGAATGGCAGGTTGTTGTAGTAGTAGATGCAGCAATAGTATTAGATGTAGGGGAATGGCAGGTTGTTGTAGTAGTAGATTTAGCAGTAGTATTAGATGTAGGGGAATGGCAGGTTGTTGTAGTAGTAGATGCAGCAGTAGTATTAGATGTAGGGGAATGGCAGGTTGTTGTAGATGCAGCAGTAGTATTAGATGTAGGGGAATGGCAGGTTGTTGTAGTAGTAGCTGCAGCAGTAGTATTAGATGTAGGGGAATGGCAGGTTGTTGTAGTAGTAGATGCAGCAATAGTATTAGATGTAGGGAATGGCAGGTTGTTGTAGTAGTAGATGCAGCAGTAGTATTAGATGTAGGGGAATGGCAGGTTGTTGTAGTAGTAGATGCAGCAATAATATTAGATGTAGCGGAATGGCAGGTTGTTGTAGATGCAGCAGTAGTATTAGAAGTAGGGGAATGGCAGGTTGTTGTAGTAGTATTAGTAGTAGATGCAGCAGTAGTATTAGATGTAGGGGAATGGCAGGTTGTTGTAGTAGTATTAGTAGTAGATGCAGCTGTAGTATTAGATGTAGGTGAATGGCAGGTTGTTGTAATAGTATTAGTAGTAGATGCAGCAGTAGTATTAGATGTATGGGAATGGCAGGTTGTTGTAGTAGTATTAGTAGTAGATGCAGCAGTAGTATTATATGTAGGGGAATGGCAGGTTGTTGTAGATGCAGCAGTAGTATTAGATGTAGGGGAATGGAAGGTTGTTGTAGTATTAGTAGTAGATGCAGCAGTAGTATTAGATGTAGGGGAATGGCAGGTTGTTGTAGTATTAGTAGTAGATGCAGCTGTAGTATTAGTAGTAGATGCAGCAGTAGTATTAGAAGTAGTGGAATGGAAGGTTGTTGTAGTAAAAAGGCAGGCATTCATTTCAAGGCAATTATAGCAGCCATGCTCACAGATCCCCAACAGTGTCCCTCTCAGTAGGGAAGCTCTGTACGAACGGATAGAAAAAGTTTAACGTGTGTGTGTGTGTGTGTGTGTGTGTGTGTGTGTGTTTGTGCTTGTCTGTTTGTAAACGTGTACACTGACAGTGATGGGCCGTTGGTTTCAACAGAACATTTTGGGGGAGATTAGTGAAGGGATTTACGTTAACACCACCTAAATCTGTGGGTAACGCAGTGTGCAGATGGTCTCGATTTCTCACAAAATACTGTTATGTATCCAAAGGATTTGTCAGACATGTCTGGCTAATTGCGGTTGTTAGGCTTTTGCTTGTGTGTTCCCATAACCTTTTTAATTCATGTATTCAAGTCTCTGCAAGGGTGTATAATGCATTTGTCGTGTTTCTCAACCTTTTTTTTACAGCAGGGACCAGCAGGCTAGGTGTTTTATTGTAAGGCCGCTGACGACAAAACTATCACTGTAGAACTGACTAAATGAGAGTCAGTTAACCAGCTCAGGGACCAGCAGGCTAGGTGTTTTATTGTAAGGCCGCTGACGACAAAACTATCACTGAAGAACTGACTAAATGAGAGTCAGTTAACCAGCTCAGGGACCAGCAAGCAACATCCCATGGACTGGGACTTTTCCACGGTGGAGGATGAGAAACACACTTCAGTGAATTTTTCAGTCTCCACCCTAGTCACAGAGCTACCCTAACCTCTCCCCTCTTCATGGAGGTCACTCCCCGAACCCTGCTCCTTCAGCTTCAGAAGGAAGCCATCTGTGTGGGGAGGCTGTGTTATCGGGCCAGTCTCACACTCACCTCTCACCCAGACCTGTTTTTGTGTCCCCAGATCAGGGAAGAGCTACGGGCCAATGGGATCGACGTGTACCCCCAGAAGGAGTTTGACGAGGACGCAGAGGACCGGATGATTAATGACAAGATCAGGGTGATTTGAGTTGACACATCTGTCCACAGCTTTACCCACTTGCCCCTACCCATAAGCCCTCGCATTACCGCTTATAGCTCCACTCACCTGTGCTACGTCCCTGTTGATCCATGTTGATAACCTGGTTAAATACACTTAGGTCCCTGTTGATCCATGTTGATAACCTGGTTAAAATACACTTAGGTCCCTGTTGATCCATGTTGATAACCTGGTTAAATTACACTTAGGTCCCTGTTGATCCATGTTGATAACCTGGTTAAATTACAGTTAGGTCCCTGTTGATCCATGTTGATGATAACCTGGTTAAAATACACTTAGGTCCCTGTTGATCCATGTTGATAACCTGGTTAAAATACACTTAGGTCCCTGTTGATACATGTTGATATCCTGGTTAAATTACACTTAGGTCCCTGTTGATCCATGTTGATAACCTGGTTAAATTACAGTTAGGTCCCTGTTGATCCATGTTGATAACCTGGTTAAATTACACTTAGGTCCCTGTTGATCCATGTTGATAACCTGGTTAAATTACAGTTAGGTCCCTGTTGATCCATGTTGATGATAACCTGGTTAAAATACACTTAGGTCCCTGTTTATTCCATGTTGAGAACCTGGTTAAATACACTTAGGTCCCTGTTGATCCATGTTGATAACCTGGTTAAATTACAGTTAGTTCCCTGTTGATCCATGTTGATAACCTGGTTAAATTACACTTAGGTCCCTGTTGATCCATGTTGATAACCTGGTTTAATTACAGTTAGGTCCCTGTTGATCCATGTTGATAACCTGGTTAAAATACACTTAGGTCCCTGTTGATACATGTTGATAACCTGGGTAAATTACACTTAGGTCCTTCTGCTGCAATATACAGTAGGGCAAAAAAGTATTTAGTCAGCCACCAATTGTGCAAGTTCTCCCACTTAAAAAGATGAGAGGCCTGCAATGTTCATCATAGGTACACTTCAACTATGACAGACAAAATGAGAAAAAAAATCCAGAAAATCACATTGTAGGATTTCTTTATGAATTTATTTGCAAATTATGGTGGAAAATAAGTATTTGGTCAATAACAAAAGTTTATCTCAATACTTTGTTATATACCCTTTATTGGCAATGACAGAGGTCAAACTTTTTCTGTAAGTCTTCACAAGGTTTTCACACACTGTT
>NW_027016111.1:0-10426 GCF_036934945.1 Oncorhynchus masou masou | reverse complement strand
ACAGTATAGATGTGTGACTGTACAGTATAGATGGCTTTGTGTGGCTGTGCAGTATAGATGGCTCTGTGTGTGGCTGTACAGTAGAGATGGCTCTGTGTCATGTGGCTGCCACAGTATAGGTGTGTGACTTTAATGCAGTAGTGAGATTGATCTGTGTGTATGTACTGCAGAGATGGCTCTGTGTGTGGCTGTACAGTATAGATTGCTCTGTGTGTGGCTGTACAGTAGAGATGGATATGTGTGTGGCTGTACAGTAGAGTTGGCTCTGTGTGTGGCTGTACAGTCGAGATGGCTCTGTGTGGCTGTACAGTAGAGATGGCTCTGTGTGTGGCTGTAAAGTATAGATGTGTGACTGTACAGCAGAGATGGATCTGTGTGTGGCTGTACAGCAGAGATGGCTCTGTGTGTGGCTGTACAGTAGAGATGGATTTGTGTGTGGCTGTACAGTAGAGATGGCTCTGTGTGTGGCTGTACAGTAGAGATGGCTCTGTGTGTGGCTGTACAGTAGACATGGATCTGTGTGTGGCTGTACAGCAGATAAGGCTCTGTGTGTGGCTGTACAGTATAGATGGCTTTGTGTGTGGCTGTACAGTATAGATGGCTCTGTGTGTGGCTGTACAGTAGAGATGGCTCTGTGTGTGGCTGTACAGTATAGGTGTGTGACTGTACAGTAGAGATTGATCTGTGTGTGGCTGTACTGCAGAGATGGCTCTGTGTGTGGCTGTACAGTATAGATGGCTTTGTGTGTGGCCGTACAGTATAGAAGGCTCTGTGTGTGGCTGTACAGTAGAGATGGCTATGTGTGTGGCTGTACAGTATAGATGGCTCTGTGTGTGGCTGTACAGTAGAGATGGCTCTGTGTGTGGCTGTACTGTAGAGATGGCTCTGTGTGTGGCTGTACAGTAGAGATGGCTCTGTGTGTGGCTGTACAGTAGAGATGGCTCTGTGTGTGGCTGTACAGTAGAGATGGCTCTGTGTGTGGCTGTACAGTATAGATGTGCGACTGTACAGTAGACATGGATCTGTGTGTGGCTGTACAGCAGATAAGGCTCTGTGTGTGGCTGTACAGTATAGATGGCTTTGTGTGTGGCTGTACAGTATAGATGGCTCTGTGTGTGGCTGTACAGTAGAGATGGCTCTGTGTGTGGCTGTACAGTATAGGTGTGTGACTGTACAGTAGAGATTGATCTGTGTGTGGCTGTACTGCAGAGATGGCTCTGTGTGTGGCTGTACAGTATAGATGGCTTTGTGTGTGGCCGTACAGTATAGAAGGCTCTGTGTGTGGCCGTACAGTAGAGATGGCTCTGTGTGTGGCTGTACAGTAGAGATGGCTCTGTGTGTGGCTGTACAGTAGAGATGGCTCTGTGTGTGGCTGTACTGTAGAGATGGCTCTGTGTGTGGCTGTACAGTAGAGATGGCTATGTGTGTGGCTGTACAGTATAGATGGCTCTGTGTGTGGCTGTACAGTAGAGATGGCTATGTGTGTGGCTGTACAGTAGAGATGGCTCTGTGTGTGGCTGTACTGCAGAGATGGCTCTGTGTGTGGCTGTACAGTAGAGATGGCTCTGTGTGTGGCTGTATAGCAGAGATGTTTCTGTGTGTGGCTGTACAGTATAGATGGCTCTGTGTGTGGCTGTACAGTATAGAGGGCTCTGTGTGTGGCTGTACAGTAGAGATGGCTCTGTGTGTGGCTGTACAGCAGAGATGGCTCTGTGTGTGGATGTACAGTATAGATGGCTCTGTGTGTGGCTGTACAGTAGAGATGGCTCTGTGTGTGGCTGTACTGTAGAGTTGGCTCTGTGTGTGGCTGTACAGTAGAGATGGCTCTGTGTGTGGCTGTACTGCAGAGATGGCTCTGTGTGTGCTGTACAGTATAGATGGCTCTGTGTGTGCTGTACAGTATAGATGGCTCTGTGTGTGGCTGTACAGTAGAGATGGCTCTGTGTGTGGCTGTACAGCAGAGATGGCTCTGTGTGTGGCTGTACAGTATAGATGGCTCTGTGTGGCTGTACAGTATAGATGGCTCTGTGTGGCTGTACAGTATAGAGGGCTCTGTGTGTGGCTGTACAGTATAGATGGCTCTGTGTGTGGCTGTACAGTAGAGATGGCCCTGTGTGTGACTGTACAGTAGAGATGGCTCTGTGTGTGGCTGTACAGCACAGATGGCTCTGTGTGTGGCTGTACAGTAGAGATGGATATGTGTGTGGCTGTACAGTAGAGATGGCTCTGTGTGAGGCTGTACAGCAGAGATGGCTCTGTGTGTGGCTGTACAGTATAGATGTGTGACTGTACAATAGAGATGGCTCTGTGTGTGGCTGTACAGTAGAGATGGCTCTGTGTGTGGCTGTACAGTATAGATGGCTCTGTGTGTGGCTGTACAGTAGAGATGGCTCTGTGTGTGGCTGTACAGCAGAGATGGCTCTGTGTGTGGCTGTACAGTAGAGATGGCTCAAAGTGTGGCTGAACAGTAGAGATGGCTCTGTGTGACTGTACAGTAGAGATGGTTCTGTGTGTGGCTGTACTGTAGAGATGGCTCTGTGTGTGGCTGTACAGTAGAGATGGCTCTGTGTGTGGCTGTACAGTATAGATGTGTGACTGTACAGTAGAGATTCTGTGTGTGGCTGTGCAGAGAGATGGCTCTGTGTGTGGCTGTACAGTATAGATGGCTTTGTGTGTGGCTGTACAGTAGAGATGGCTCTGTGTGTGGCTGTACAGTAGAGATGGCTCAAAGTGTGGCTGTACAGTAGAGATGGCTCTGTGTGTGGCTGTACAGTAGAGATGGTTCTGTGTGTGGCTGTACTGTATAGATGTGTGACTGTACAGTATAGATGGCTTTGTGTGTGGCTGTACAGTATAGATGGCTCTGTGTGTGGCTGTACAGTAGAGATGGCTCTGTGTGTGGCTGTACAGTATAGGTGTGTGACTGTACAGTAGAGATTGATCTGTGTGTGGCTGTACTGCAGAGATGGCTCTGTGTGTGGCTGTACAGTATAGATGCCTTTGTGTGTGGCTGTACAGTATAGAAGGCTCTGTGTGTGGCCGTACAGTAGAGATGGCTCTGTGTGTGGCTGTACAGTAGAGATGGCTCTGTGTGTGGCTGTACAGTAGAGATGGCTCTGTGTGTGGCTGTACAGTAGAGATTGCTCTGTGTGTGGCTGTACAGCACAGATGGCTCTGTGTGTGGCTGTACAGTAGAGATGGATATGTGTGTGGCTGTACAGTATAGATGGCTCTGTGTGTGGCTGTACAGTATAGATGGCTCTGTGTGTGGCTGTACAGTAGAGATGGCTCTGTGTGTGGCTGTACAGCAGAGATGGCTCTGTGTGTGGCTGTACAGTATAGATGGCTCTGTGTGTGGCTGTACAGTATAGAGGGCTCTGTGTGTGGCTGTACAGTAGAGATGGCTCTGTGTGTGGCTGTACAGCAGAGATGGCTCTGTGTGTGGATGTACAGTATAGATGGCTCTGTGTGTGGCTGTACAGTAGAGATGGCTCTGTGTGTGGCTGTACTGTAGAGTTGGCTCTGTGTGTGGCTGTACAGTAGAGATGGCTCTGTGTGTGGCTGTACTGCAGAGATGGCTCTGTGTGTGGCTGTACAGTATAGATGGCTCTGTGTGTGGCTGTACAGTATAGATGGCTCTGTGTGTGGCTGTACAGTAGAGATGGCTCTGTGTGTGGCTGTACAGCAGAGATGGCTCTGTGTGTGGCTGTACAGTATAGATGGCTCTGTGTGTGGCTGTACAGTATAGATGGCTCTGTGTGTGGCTGTACAGTATAGAGGGCTCTGTGTGTGGCTGTACAGTATAGATGGCTCTGTGTGTGGCTGTACAGTAGAGATGGCCCTGTGTGTGACTGTACAGTAGAGATGGCTCTGTGTGTGGCTGTACAGCACAGATGGCTCTGTGTGGCTGTAGTAGAGATGGATATGTGTGTGGCTGTACAGTAGAGATGGCTCTGTGTGAGGCTGTACAGCAGAGATGGCTCTGTGTGTGGCTGTACAGTATAGATGTGTGACTGTACAATAGAGATGGCTCTGTGTGTGGCTGTACAGTAGAGATGGCTCTGTGTGTGGCTGTACAGTATAGATGGCTCTGTGTGTGGCTGTACAGTAGAGATGGCTCTGTGTGTGGCTGTACAGCAGAGATGGCTCTGTGTGTGGCTGTACAGTAGAGATGGCTCAAAGTGTGGCTGAACAGTAGAGATGGCTCTGTGTGTGGCTGTACAGTAGAGATGGTTCTGTGTGTGGCTGTACTGTAGAGATGGCTCTGTGTGTGGCTGTACAGTAGAGATGGCTCTGTGTGTGGCTGTACAGTATAGATGTGTGACTGTACAGTAGAGATTGATCTGTGTGTGGCTGTACTGCAGAGATGGCTCTGTGTGTGGCTGTACAGTATAGATGGCTTTGTGTGTGGCTGTACAGTAGAGATGGCTCTGTGTGTGGCTGTACAGTAGAGATGGCTCAAAGTGTGGCTGTACAGTAGAGATGGCTCTGTGTGTGGCTGTACAGTAGAGATGGTTCTGTGTGTGGCTGTACTGTATAGATGTGTGACTGTACAGTATAGATGGCTTTGTGTGTGGCTGTACAGTATAGATGGCTCTGTGTGTGGCTGTACAGTAGAGATGGCTCTGTGTGTGGCTGTACAGTATAGGTGTGTGACTGTACAGTAGAGATTGATCTGTGTGTGGCTGTACTGCAGAGATGGCTCTGTGTGTGGCTGTACAGTATAGATGCCTTTGTGTGTGGCTGTACAGTATAGAAGGCTCTGTGTGTGGCCGTACAGTAGAGATGGCTCTGTGTGTGGCTGTACAGTAGAGATGGCTCTGTGTGTGGCTGTACAGTAGAGATGGCTCTGTGTGTGGCTGTACAGTAGAGATTGCTCTGTGTGTGGCTGTACAGCACAGATGGCTCTGTGTGTGGCTGTACAGTAGAGATGGATATGTGTGTGGCTGTACAGTAGAGATGGCTCTGTGTGTGGCTGTACAGTCGAGATGGCTCTGTGTGTGGCTGTAAAGTATAGATGTGTGACTGTACAGCAGAGATGGATCTGTGTGTGGCTGTACAGCAGAGATGGCTCTGTGTGTGGCTGTACAGTAGAGATGGATTTGTGTGTGGCTGTACAGTAGAGATGGCTCTGTGTGTGGCTGTACAGTAGAGATGGCTCTGTGTGTGGCTGTACAGTAGAGATGGCTCTGTGTGTGGCTGTACAGTATAGATGTGTGACTGTACAGTAGACATGGATCTGTGTGTGGCTGTACAGCAGATAAGGCTCTGTGTGTGGCTGTACAGTATAGATGGCTTTGTGTGTGGCTGTACAGTATAGATGGCTCTGTGTGTGGCTGTACAGTACAGATGGCTCTGTGTGTGGCTGTACAGTATAGGTGTGTGACTGTACAGTAGAGATTGATCTGTGTGTGGCTGTACTGCAGAGATGGCTCTGTGTGTGGCTGTACAGTATAGATGGCTTTGTGTGTGGCTGTACAGTATAGAAGGCTCTGTGTGTGGCCGTACAGTAGAGATGGCTCTGTGTGTGGCTGTACAGTAGAGATGGCTCTGTGTGTGGCTGTACAGTAGAGATGGCTCTGTGTGTGGCTGTACAGTAGAGATGGCTCTGTGTGTGGCTGTACTGTAGAGATGGCTCTGTGTGTGGCTGTACAGTAGAGATGGCTATGTGTGTGGCTGTACAGTATAGATGGCTCTGTGTGTGGCTGTACAGTAGAGATGGCTATGTGTGTGGCTGTACAGTAGAGATGGCTCTGTGTGTGGCTGTACTGCAGAGATGGCTCTGTGTGTGGCTGTACAGTAGAGATGGCTCTGTGTGTGGCTGTATAGCAGAGATGTTTCTGTGTGTGGCTGTACAGTATAGATGGCTCTGTGTGTGGCTGTACAGTATAGAGGGCTCTGTGTGTGGCTGTACAGTAGAGATGGCTCTGTGTGTGGCTGTACAGCAGAGATGGCTCTGTGTGTGGATGTACAGTATAGATGGCTCTGTGTGTGGCTGTACAGTAGAGATGGCTCTGTGTGTGGCTGTACTGCAGAGATGGCTCTGTGTGTGGCTGTACTGCAGAGATGGCTCTGTGTGTGGCTGTACAGTAGAGATGGCTCTGTGTGTGGCTGTACAGCAGAGATGGCTCTGTGTGTGGATGTACAGTATAGATGGCTCTGTGTGTGGCTGTACAGTAGAGATGGCTCTGTGTGTGGCTGTACTGCAGAGATGGCTCTGTGTGTGGCTGTACAGTATAGATGGCTCTGTGTGTGGCTGTACAGTATAGATGGCTCTGTGTGTGGCTGTACAGTATAGAGGGCTCTGTGTGTGGCTGTACAGTAGAGATGGCTCTGTGTGTGGCTGTACAGCAGAGATGGCTCTGTGTGTGGCTGTACAGTAGAGATGGCTCTGTGTGTGGCTGTACAGTATAGATGGCTCTGTGTGTGGCTGTACAGTATAGAGGGCTCTGTGTGTGGCTGTACAGTATAGATGGCTCTGTGTGTGGCTGTACAGTAGAGATGGCCCTGTGTGTGACTGTACAGTAGAGATGGCTCTGTGTGTGGCTGTACAGCACAGATGGCTCTGTGTGTGGCTGTACAGTAGAGATGGATATGTGTGTGGCTGTACAGTAGAGATGGCTCTGTGTGTGGCTGTACAGTATTGAGGGCTCTGTGTGTGGCTGTACAGTAGAGATGGCTCTGTGTGTGGCTGTACAGTAGAGATGGCCCTGTGTGTGACTGTACAGTAGAGATGGCTCTGTGTGTGGCTGTACAGTAGAGATGGCTCTGTGTGAGGCTGTACAGCAGAGATGGCTCTGTGTGTGGCTGTACAGTATAGATGGCTCTGTGTGTGGCTGTACAGTATAGATGGCTCTGTGTGTGGCTGTACAGTATTGAGGGCTCTGTGTGTGGCTGTACAGTAGAGATGGCTCGGTGTGTGGCTGTACAGCAGAGATGTCTCTGTGTGTGGCTGTACAGTAGAGATGGCTCTGTGTGTGGCTGTACAGTAGAGATGGCTCTGTGTGTGGCTGTACTGTAGATATGGCTCTGTGTGTGGCTGTACAGCAGAGATGGCTCTGTGTGTGGCTGTACAGCAGAGATGGCTCTGTGTGTGGCTTTACAGCAGAGATGTTTCTGTGTGTGGCTTTACAGCAGAGATGTTTCTGTGTGTGGCTGTACAGTAGAGATGGCTCTGTGTGTGGCTGTACAGTAGAGATGGCTCTGTGTGTGGCTGTACAGCAGAGATGGCTCTGTGTGTGGCTGTACAGTAGAGATGGCTCTGTGTGTGGCTGTACAGTATAGATGGCTCTGTGTGTGGCTGTACAGTATAGGAGCTCTGTGTGTGGCTGTACAGTATAGATGGCTCTGTGTGTGGCTGTACAGTAGAGATGGCCCTGTGTGTGACTGTACAGTAGAATGGCTCTGTGTGTGGCTGTACAGCACAGATGGCTCTGTGTGTGGCTGTACAGTAGAGATGGATATGTGTGTGGCTGTACAGTATAGATGGCTCTGTGTGTGGCTGTACAGTATTGAGGGCTCTGTGTGTGGCTGTACAGTAGAGATGGCTCTGTGTGTGGCTGTACAGTAGAGATGGCCCTGTGTGTGACTGTACAGTAGAGATGGCTCTGTGTGTGGCTGTACAGTAGAGATGGCTCTGTGTGAGGCTGTACAGCAGAGATGGCTCTGTGTGTGGCTGTACAGTATAGATGGCTCTGTGTGTGGCTGTACAGTATAGATGGCTCTGTGTGTGGCTGTACAGTATTGAGGGCTCTGTGTGTGGCTGTACAGTAAGATGGCTCAGTGTGTGGCTGTACAGCAGAGATGTCTCTGTGTGTGGCTGTACAGTAGAGATGGCTCTGTGTGTGGCTGTACAGTAGAGATGGCTCTGTGTGTGGCTGTACTGTAGATGGCTCTGTGTGTGGCTGTACAGCAGAGATGGCTCTGTGTGTGGCTGTACAGCAGAGATGTGCTCTGTGTGGCTTTACAGCAGAGATGTTTCTGTGTGTGGCTTTACAGCAGAGATGTTTCTGTGTGTGGCTGTACAGTAGAGATGGCTCTGTGTGTGGCTGTACAGTAGAGATGGCTCTGTGTGTGGCTGTACAGTATAGATGTGTGACTGTACAGTAGAGATGGATCTGTGTGTGGCTGTACAGTAGAGATGGATCTGTGTGTGGCTGTACAGCATAGATGGCTCTGTGTGTGGCTGTACAGTAGAGATGGCTCTGTGTGTGACTGTACAGTATAGATGGCTCTGTGTGTGACTGTACAGTAGAGATGGCTCTGTGTGTGGCTGTACAGTAGAGATGGCTCTCTGTGTAGCTGTACAGTAGAGATGGCTCTGTGTGTGGCTGTACAGTATAGATGGCTTTGTGTGTGGCTGTACAGTAGAGATGGCTCTGTGTGTGGCTGTACAGCAGAGATGGCTCTGTGTGTGGCTGTACAGTAGAGATGGCTCTGTGTGTGGCTGTACAGTAGAGATGGCTCTGTGTGTGGCTGTACAGTAGAGATGGCTCTGTGTGTGGCTGTACAGTAGAGATGGTTCTGTGTGTGGCTGTACAGCGGAGATGGCTTTGTGTGTGGCTGTACAGTAGAGATGTCTCTGTGTGTGGCTGTACAGTAGAGATGGATCTGTGTGTGGCTGTACAGTAGAGATGGATCTGTGTGTGGCTGTACAGCAGAGATGGCTTTGTGTATGGCTGTACAGTAGAGATGGCTCTGTGTGTGGCTGTACAGTAGAGATGGCTCTGTGTGTGGCTGTACAGTATAGATGGCTCTGTGTGTGGCTGTACAGTAGAGATGGATTTGTGTATGGCTGTACAGTAGAGATGGCTCTGTGTGTGGCTGTACAGTAGAGATGGCTCTGTGTGTGGCTGTACAGTAGAGATGGCTTTGTGTATGGCTGTACAGTAGAGATGGATTTGTGTATGGCTGTACAGTAGAGATGGCTCTGTGTGTGGCTGTACAGCAGAGATGGCTTTGTGTATGGTTGTACAGTATAGATGGCTCTGTGTGTGGCTGTACAGTAGAGATGGCTCTGTGTTTGGCTGTACAGTAGAGATGGCTCTGTGTGTGGCTGTACAGTAGAGATGGATTTGTGTATGGCTGTACAGTAGAGATGGCTCTGTGTGTTGCTGTACAGCAGAGATGGCTTTGTGTATGGTTGTACAGTAGAGATGGATCTGTGTGTGGCTGTACAGTAGAGATGGATCTGTGTGTGGCTGTACAGCATAGATGGCTCTGTGTGTGGCTGTACAGTAGAGATGGCTCTGTGTGTGACTGTGCAGTATAGATGGCTCTGTGTGTGACTGTACAGTAGAGATGGCTCTGTGTGTGGCTGTACAGTAGAGATGGCTCTCTGTGTGGCTGCAGTAGAGATGGCTCTGTGTGTGGCTGTACAGTAGAGATGTCTTGTGTGTGGCTGTACAGTAGAGATGGCTCTATGTGTGGCTGTACAGCAGATGGCTCTGTGTGTGGCTGTACAGTAGAGATGGATCTATGTGTGGCTGTACAGCAGAGATGGCTTTGTGTGTAGCTGTACAGTAGAGATGGCTCTGTGTGTGGCTGTACAGTAGAATGAACTCTGTGTGTGGCTGTACAGTAGAGATGGCTCTGTGTGTGGCTGTACAGTAGAGATGGCTCTGTGTGTGGCTGTACAGTAGAGATGGCTCTGTGTGTGGCTGTACAGTGGAGTGGCTTTGTGTGTGCTGTACAGTAGAGATGGCTCTGTGTGTGGCTGTACAGTAGAGATGGATCTGTGTGTGGCTGTACAGTATAGATGGCTCTGTGTGTGGCTGTACAGCAGAAGTTAACTTTGTGTATGGCTGTACAGTAGAGATGGCTCTGTGTGTGGCTGTACACAGTAGGGTGGCTTTCTGTGTGTGGCTGTACAGTATAGATGGCTCTGTGTGTGGCTGTACAGTAGAGATGGCTCTGTGTGTGGCTGTACAGTAGAGATGGCTCTGTGTTTGGCTGTACAGTGGAGATGGCTTTGTGTATGGCTGTACAGTAGAGATGGTTTGTGTGTGCTGTGGTAGAGATGGCTCTGTGTGTGGCTGTACAGTAGAGATGGCTCTGTGTGTGGCTGTACAGTAGAGATGGCTCTGTGTGTGGCTGTACAGTAGAGATGGCTCTGTGTGTGGCTGTACAGTAGAGATGGCTCTGTGTGTGGCTGTACAGTAGAGATGGCTCTGTGTGTGGCTGTACAGTATAGATGGCTCTGTGTGTGGCTGTACAGTAGAGATGGCTCTGTGTGTGGCTGTAGAGTAGAGATGGCTCTGTGTGTGGCTGTACAGTAGAGATATGCTTTGTGTATGTGTAAGTAGAGATCTGGATTTGTGTATTGCTGTACAGTAAAGATGGCTCTGTGTGTGGCTGTACAGTAGAGATGGCTCTGTGTGTGGCTGTACAGTAGAGATGGCTCTGTGTGTGGCTGTATGTAAAGTAT
>NW_027016110.1:0-10430 GCF_036934945.1 Oncorhynchus masou masou | reverse complement strand
TCGTGGCAAATGAGAAATGCTCCTTAACAGGCAGTGCTTGACTTGGGCAGGAGCTGTTTGAAGGCTGTACCGACACTTCACATTTTGGGGGAATTGCATACCGGCTCCCCTATAAAAAACTAAAATAGCCCATCACTGGCTCCAGATGCACACACCAAGGCAAAAAAGGTTGATCAAAGTGGAATCTTCATTGAATAGCAATGGAAAGTGGGTATTCATTTCTTGATTCCGCTTAGTTCAAGTTTATTTGTCTCTAATCTGTGAATCTGTGTGTGCCAGTGGGCTTTTCGAGATTGCACAGATTGAAAATGTGCCAGCCTGAATGGTATGATGCACTGTTCCAAATTGTCAAATAAGGGTTTGTATGGTCACGAAGTCATGGAAATTAGTTTCATAATTGTTAATGTAATTCATGAACGCACACTTTAAAAATGATCAATCAATTAAACAACTACATATCAGCCAATATCGGAATGACCCTTCAGTGCAGGTCTATGGTGCTGCGTGTGCCAGTGGGCCGTTGCCCGAGGAGAGAGAGCGACATTTCAGAAACAGGTATAAAATAACGACAGACTAACTAGATCACCAATTCAAAACATACCTAGCGAGACAACTGCTACTAGTTAACTGTAGCTAAGCATTCATTTCATTGTTGCCTTTCCACCGGCACTGTAGAGCCTAAATACATCTGCACATTTGGAAAGCTGGGATTCTCCTCTATTAAATATTAGCCATGTAATTGCGACAACGGTAGAATATTTTTAAGAGTAGCCTAATTGACAAATAACTTGCTGTGCATAGATCTCCCCAGAAACATTAATATTTCAGCCTTATAAACATGTCTAGTTAGATACCTTGCTTTGAAGTAGCCTACCGTATCCATTTGACCCCTGTTTAATTGAATGAGGGAATCATTGTATAAAGACAAAAGTATTTGGTTGAAATGTTGAAAAAGGCCTGCACCCAGGAGCTCTCCAGATGGAGGGTTGACCACATGTTAACAGCATGTGACTAATAGTGCAGCTCTACGTGGGGGACTAAGTGCCTTGATGAAGGGCACAGCCACTATGAAGGTGGTATGTCTACATCACACAGAGCAGCTTTCCAGTGCCAATAATACTTACTTTTCATGTAGGCTATAATAATAATGAACATTTGGTTAGAATCATGGAAAATTTGGCAGAACCATTAACATTAAATAATCAGGTATGTCCAGCATAATGTAATTTGTGAATTTCAGTGAACATAGTCTAATGGACCGATTTGGAAAAAGACAGCTGCACTTCTTCCATCCCAAGTCAAGCACTGCTAACAGGGCTGTAAAACAATTGTGCACAAAATTTTAGAAAAACGATTTTTGAGCGTATATAACATTTCTGGGATATTTTATTTCAGCTCATGAAACATGGGACCAACACTTTACATGTTGCGTTAAAATGTTTGTTCAGTATAAAAGCCTACCAAATATTCCACAACCTCCTGCAGCCTGTATGAACTGCCCTGTTAGGTTTTTGTAGTAGACGGCCCATCATTCTCAGACAACTTGAGTTCATTTGATGATTATGTTTTTTTTTAATGTCTATACGGAATGTTCTTATGTAGTCTAACGTTGCACGTGTTGCTGGATATATTCTCGTCATCTGCAACGTCCCAATGGGGTTTCAAGAGAACTTTTTGCTTAGTCGGTTTCATTGACAACACGATGCAATCTAATTAGCACGCTCCCAAATATGTCTACTCTGCCCTCACTTGCTAGTTACCAGAATACTGTTGCTGGATTGAAAGAGACACGTATTTTCAATCGCTAAGTAAATAATATACAATAGTCAATAAATAGTTTACGACGATTTTAAAAAAAGTTTACGGAAGATATGGTTGACTCACCGCCATTTTTAAACTGTTCCAGCTTCGCCTTTCGAACTCCAACCTTTGACCCGGAAGAAGCAAAATAATAAATTTTTGCTCAGCTGTTTTAAGTTGTTTCTATATACATTAAATCAAATTTAGCCTATTTTAGACCAATTTTAACTCCTCAATGTATTGTTAATCACAAGTTTAGCTAGCATGCTGACAGAAAACACCTGTATTTTATCAAAATAATTTCAATGGCATCGATGTAAACCAATCAAAATGTATGTACCTCGGCGCTGGATCAAAATCAACCAATGATAAACGCATTTGATAATATGGGCGGGAGCTGGCAAAACAGCTGGTGGCCGCACTGTGTGCTGAGCAGTGGGTGTCATAAAAATTAATGAATGAACAAAAATTAGCTTTTTGGCCTTAATTTAAGGTTGAGGTATAAGGTTAGCAGTGGAGTTAAGTTTCGGTTTAAAATATGATTTAAATAAGATACTTTTAGAAATAGGCGGAGTTTAGCCATACTTATGATTTTGTGGCTGTGGTAACTAGTCAAGACCAGACCGGAGCAGTGCGGGTAATTGGGAGATAACAATAAACTAAGCAGCATGAAGGCTTCGCTAAACCTGGTTTGGGCAGTTATTTTCATAAAACAGGTGAGATTGGTCTCATGTCTATTCACCCAATATAATGTGGCCTTAATCTGTAAAACAATCTAAACAGTCAGTACTCGTACTTTTGTCGAGGTAATTAGTGTGTGTAACAGTATAACTTTAGACCATCCCCTCACCCATACCCGGGCGCGAACCAGGGACCCTCTGCACACAACAACAGTCACCCACGAAGCATCGTTACCCACAAAAGCCGCGGCCCTTGCAGAGCAACGGGAACAACAGTCCCCTAACCCTGACGATGCTGGGCCAATTCTGTGCTGCCACATGGGAATCTTGATCATGGCCGGTTGTGATACAGCTCGGGATTGAACCCGGGTCTGTAATGACTCCTCTAGCACTACAATGTGGTGCATTACATGCTGACCACACCGCTTGCATTGTGTGTGCATCAACGAGCGTCTGCGTATCCAGACGCTAAAATAGAACTTGGTTCTATGTGTGACACTTGACATGTGCAAGTCCTGCCTCTCCCATCTCCTCATTGGTTTTTAGGAGCATATACCCACTTGGGTGATTGAAAGATGAACTGAGGTCCACACTCCAGTCCAGTTGGTAGTGGTAATGCACCTTAAAGTTGGTTGCCAACCACCATATAAAGCCCAAAGAAGAAGTAGCCAGAAGTTGGAGAGATTTGGAGAGATGCATCATAGCTCTGTCTATGAATTTGAGGGTGGTTACATTTCTCCAGCCCTATCATCAGCTTTTTACCGAAACGGGGCGGGGACACGCCTTGTTATTGTTTCTACTGCTGATTGTCACTTTAAAGTCCGAGAACCTTGTTATTTTCAGAGGTAGACTGGCTCTGACAGCCAAATACTCCATCTAAACGTGTATCGATTCTCAATTTAGATACCGTTCTAGAAACATGAAGCCCTTTACTTTAATATTACATCAAAATAATTTGTCAAATGCAAAATATACAGTGTTATAACCGGCTTCATCACAGTTGCAGCCGACAGTATATTTTTGGTGACAACACGCTTCTGGCAGCCTTCTTCCGTTACACATGTTTGGAGCATGCTAGAGAGCTAATTAGCACAGGGGGTCCCTCTGTCTTCCGTAAACGTGCTGTAACATGGAGATAAGGCTGTATGGGAACACTAACCCTGTAAAAGTGTGTATCAATTTAACCTGTAGTTTTTTTGATGATTTCTTGCTTATATGAAGGATACTAGAGGTCGACCGATTATGATTTTTCAAAGCCGATACCGATTATTGGAGGACCAAAAAAAGCCGACCCCGATTAATCGGCCGATTTAAAAAAAAAAATATTATTTATTTGAAATAATGACAATTACAACAATACTGAATGAACACTTATTTTAACTTAATATAATACATCAATAAAATCAATTTAGCCTCAAATAAATAATGAAACGTTCAATTTGGTTTAAATAATGCAAAAACAAAGTGTTGGAGAAGAAAATAAAAGTGCAATATGTGCTATGTAAGAAAGGTAACGTTTAAGTTCCTTGCTCAGAACATGAGAACACATGAAAGCTGGTGGTTCCTTTTAACATGAGTCTTCAATATTCCCAGGTAAGAAGTTTTAGGTTGTAGTTATTATAGGAATTATAGGACTATTTCCCTCTATACCATTTGTATTTCATTAACCTTTGACTATTGGATGTTCTTATAGGCACTTTAGTATTGCCAGTGTAACGGTATAGCTTCCGTCCCTCTCCTCGTTCCTCCCTGGGCTCGAACCAGGAACACAACGACAACAGCCACCCTCGAAGCAACGTTGCCCATGCAGAGCAAGGGAAACAACCACTCAAGGCTCAGAGCAAGTGACGTTTGAAACGCTATTAGCGCGCGCTAACTAGCTATCCATTTCACTTCGTTACACCAGCCTCATTTCGGGAGTTGATAGGCTTGAAGTCATAAACAGCTCAATGCTTGATGCACAACGAAGAGCTGCTGGCAAACCGCCCAAATGTGCTGTTTGAATGAATGTTAATGCGCCTGCTTCTGCCTACCACCGGTCAGTCAGATACTTAGATACTTGTATGCTCAGTTAGATTATATGCAACGCAGGACACGCTAGATAATATCATCAACCATGTGTAGTTAACTAGTGATTATGATTGATTGTTTTTTATAAGATAATTTTAACTAGCTAGCAACTTATCTTGGTTTACTGCATTCGCGTAACAGGCTCCTTGTGGAGTGCAACGAGAGAGAGGCAGGTCGTTATTGCGTTGGACTAATTAACTGTAAGGTTGCAAGATTGAATCCCCCGAGCTGACAAGGTGAAAATCTGTTGTTCTGCCCCTGAACGAGGCAGTTAACCCACCGTTCCTAGGCCGTCATTGAAAATAAGAATGTGTTCTTAACTGACTTGCCTCATTAAATAAAGATTAAATAAAGGTGTAAAAAAAAAAAAAAAAAATTATAAAATCGTGTCCAAAAATACCGATTTCCGATTGTTATGAAAACTTGAAATCGGCCCTAATTAATCAGCCATTCCGATTAATCGGCCGACCTCTAAAGGATACGGTTCTTATGCTTCCAAAACCGTACCGCAAATGATGCGTGTTAATGTTCAGACCAGTGGGGGCTACTGAGGGGAGGACGGCTCAGAGTAATGTCTATAATAGAGTCAATGGAATGGTATCCTACACCTCAAAGACGTTGTTTCCATGTGGTTGATACCACTCCATTGACTCCATTCCAGCCGTAATTATGAGCTGTCCTCCCTCAGCAGCCTCCACTGGTTCCGATTGAGTGTCGGGGCTCGGTCTGAACATTTCATCTTCGTCCAATGACTCTTATGTGTAATGTAATGGAACTGAGAGTCATGATCAAGGTCTCGGCCAGTCTCTGAAACATCTTAAGTTCTTCTGACCACTGTCACTGTCTGTTAATAATTTTCATTCTCTTATGCAAGGTTGTCGGGGAATATGGCAAGGCCCATTTCAGAAACAAATGCCAGAGCAAAGGAAAAGATTACTGCATCTTCTTCAACTCCCAGTGGGCTCGTCTACCTCAGCACCTCAACAAAGCAGTAAGTGGTGGAGTAACCTAAATTCCTGAGAGATTTCGGACAAACATTTGTGTGTGTTTGTGCTCTATGCTGGATACTCTCAAAATACAGCTGCCCTGACAAGTTGAAACATTGCGAGTGCTCCCCATTGTTAACCTATCCTTTGTCTCCAGTCCCGTCTCCAGATCTATGACCTGACACCGTCAGTCCTGTGTTCCTCGTCGGACGTCCCGGAGGGGGGCTTCCCCAATTGTATCCCCATGGTAATGAGGGGGAACTGCACTTTCTACGAGAAGGTCCGCCTGGCCCAGCTCAACGGAGCTAAAGGCCTGCTCATCATCAGCAAAGACAGACTGTTCAGAGTTGAATCTTTCTTCACAGACAGGCTGGTAAAGAGTCATATCCAATGGTGTATTGGAGGGTAAAACCACATTTGTGTTCATCCACCTTCGGCAGAAAAAATGGCATTGAAAGTATAGGGAGCACAACTTTACTTACCGCGGATGGTAATCAGCATTTACAACTACATTACTGGTCATATCATTCAGCAAAGACCGGATGGTAAGAGTCAACTCACATCATAGACAGGCTGGCATGAATCAACTCATATCATTCAGAAAAGACAGGCTAGTAAGAGTCAAACCATATCATTCAGCAAGTCCTATCATGTTAGCCTGTGGTTCCATACTTGTCTATGTTCTTTAGCTATCTCTCCTGTTTCCTTTGATCTTCACTACTGCAGTTCTAATAGGCTTGGAAGCAGAATAAGAGCATTTGAACACACCTTAGTATTCAGGTTATACAGTCACATTATTGGCACCCTTGATAAAGATGAGCAAAAAGACTGTATAAATAAATGATATAAATACTGAGCTATATTGTATGGAAAATTATACAATTGCTTAGAGAAATAGATTTAGTTTAAGAAGTAATATATGTTTTTTCAAAGATGTGTCAAAATTATTGGCACCCCTAAAGATTCTTAGAAATGAAATCAAACAAAATGAAATCTGCAATAACATTCTACTTAAAAAGAAAATGTAATCTCAGTTTGTACTGTCTTGTGGCCTTACATGTCTTCCAGTTTCACTGGGGGTATAAAAACATGGTAACACACATGTACAACGTATGTCATCCATCACCATGAAAAAAGGCAAAGAAAAGACAAATGGTTGTTCGTCTTCATAAATCAGGCATTAGGTACAACAAGAATTGCTAGAGAAATTAACAAATATACCACTTACCACTATTAGGGCAACAATTAAGAAGTTTAAAACCACTGGAACAGTGGTCAACTTGCCTGGTATTGGATGCAATTGTCCCCATGCACAGTGAAGATGATGGTTTGTGAGTCAAAGAAAAATCCAAGAGTTGAAAAGTTGAAAATTACAGAACTTGGTATCTTCGGGTCACTAAGTCTCAAAACCACGTACACTAGTGGTGGGTTTGGCGTCAAATGAAGTATGCAGAAAATAACCTCATACCTACTGGTACCTGCCTATATGGTGGTGGATCTTTTGATGTTATGCGGCTGATTTGCTTCCACTGGTCCTGGGGCCCTTGGAAGAGTTCCTGATGCCATTGACCTTAACAAGTACCAGGATATTTTAACCAAAAACCTGTATTTTGAATTCACAATGAAATAGTTAATTGACCACAAAATCCACATTTTACATTGGCCATCTGTCTCCTGACTTGAACCTGATTTTAAAAATCTGTGGTTTAAATGGAAGAGGGCAGTCTAAGTGCAGACTGAAGGATATCAACGATCTGGAAATATTATGTTTGGAGGAATGGTCTAAGATCCTTCCCAATGTGTTCTCCAAATTCATGAAATATTTTTGAAAAAGATGCCGGAGTTCTGCCAATACTTTTGACACCTATTTTCTGGTTGTTTCTCTGAGCAATTGCATTAGTATAAAATAATATGATTTTAGCATACAATATAGCACAGTATTTGTATTATTTATTTTATACAGTCTTTTTTGCTTTGTCAAGGGTGCCAATTATTTTGGAGGTGACTGTAGGTCATCGTGTTTATCTGTCCTAGTAGCCTACTTGGTGTATGAATAATAGATTGAATATAGATTTCTCCAAAAGGCTTTTGCTTCTGTACAGTATTTGCTCATTCATTTTTCCTGATAAGACCCCACCGGCAGGAAACAAGACTCAGTATGAGAAGATAGACATCCCTGTGGTGCTGCTCAGCTACACTGACATGCTGGACATCAGTAAGGTGAGAGGGGAGACCAACCAATATTAGCCTAGGTACCAGCCATCATGCTTGTTTGGCATGACAAGGACCGTCAAAGGAGTAGAATGAAGGCACAAACAGATCTGGGTCCAGGCTACATCAACACTGTTCAGCAAGGCACAATGTGGGATTGTGCAATGTTCAGTAAAGTATATATCTTATAGATCAGAGATGCGTCTAACATGTGGAGAAAGCATTAAGGTACCAGGTCAGCTCTATTTATGTCATGTTTTATCTGCTGCGGTTGGCATGTTGCATCCTCCTGTATGTGACTCTGTTCAAACAAACTTAATGTTTGACAATTAACTTGACTAACAAATATCAATAAGTTGACCCAAATGCCATGTTCCTGTCCCCTGCAGACGTTTGGACAGGGCCGAGAGGTGGCCATGTACGCCCGAGCGAGCCTGTTCTGGACTACAACATGGTCATCATCTTCCTCATGGCTGTAGGGACGGTGGCCATCGGAGGATACTGGGCTGGCAGCAAGGACATCAAGAAGTAAGACTGGTCGTAGTAGTAGCAGTAAGGACAACAACAAGTGAGACTGGTGGTAATAGTATCAGTAAGGCCATCAAGAAGTGTGGCAGATATGTACAGTATGGACACCTACTCATTCAAGGGTTTTTATTTTATTTTTACTATTTTCACATTGTAGAATAATAGTGAAGACATCAACACTATGACATAACACATATGGAATCATGCAGTACCCCAAAAAAGTGTTTTAAAAATTCTAAATATATTTTACATTTTAGATTCTTCAAAGTAGCCACCCTTTGCCTTGAGGACAGCTTACATTCTCTCAACCAGCTTCATCTGGAATACTTTTGCAACAATCTTGAAGGAGTTCCTACATATGCTGAGCACATGTTGGCTGCTTTTCCTTCACTCTGCAATCCAACTCATCCAAAACCATCTCAATTGGGTTGAGGTCGGGGGACTGTTGAGGCCAGGTCATCTGATGCAGCACTCCATCACTCTCCTTCTTGGTCAAATAGCCCTGTTGGGTCATTGTCCTGTTGAAAACAAATGATAGTCCCACTAAGCGCAAACCAGACAGATGGTGTATCACTGCGGAATGCTGTGGTAGCCATGGTAGTTAAGAGTGCCTTGAATTCTAAATAAATAGCACTTGATGGTTTTTGCGACTGCACTTGAAGAAACGTTCAAAGTTATTGACATTTTCCGGATTGACGAACATTTATGTCTTAAAGTAATGATGGACTGTCGTTTCTCTTTGCTTATTTGAGCTGTTCTTGCCATAATATGGACTTGGTCTTTTACCAAATAGGGTTATCTTCTGTATACCACCCCTACCTGGTCACAACACAACTGATTGGCTCAAACGCAATAAGAAGGGAAGAAATTCCAAAAATGAACTTTTAACAAGGCACACCTGTTAATTGAAATGCATTCCAGGTGACTACCTCATGACGCTGGTTGAGAGAAAGCCAAGCGTGTGCAATGCTGTCATCAAGGCAAAGTGTGGCTACTTTGAAGAATCTAACATATATTTTATATTTTGATTTGTTTAACAATCTTTTTTGTTCGTAAAATGTATTAAAAAAAATAGCCCTTTTTCTCCCCAATTTCATGGTATCCAATTGGTAGTCAGTCTTGTCTCATCGCTGCAACTCCCGTATGAACTCGGAGAGGCGAAGGTCGAGAGCCGTGTATCCGCAGAAACACAACCCAACCAAGCCGCACTGCTTCTTGACACTACCCACTTAACCCGGAAGGCAGTTGCATCAATGTGTCGGAGGAAACTCTGTACACCTGGGGGTACCGGTACAGAGTCAATGTGTCAATGTGGAGGCTATATACAGGGGGTGCCGGTACAGAGTCAATGTGGAGGCTATATACAGGGGTACAAGTACAGAGTCAATGTGGAGGCAGAAGGTGAATTCACCAATTTGTAAGTCGCTCTGGATAAGAGCGTCTGCTAAATGACTTAAATGTAAATGTAAATGTATATACAGGGGATGCTGGTACAGAGTCAATGTGGAGGCTATATACAGGGGGTACTGGTACAGAGTCAATGTGGAGGCTATATACAGGGGTGCTGGTACAGAATCAATGTTGAGGCTATATACAGGGGGTACCGGTACAGAGTCAATGTGGAGGCTATATACAGGGGGTGCCGGTACAGAGTTAATGTGGAAGCTATATACGGGGTGCCGGTACAGAGTCAATGTGCGGGATCACCGGTTAGTTGAGGTAGTATGTACATGTAGGTAGAGTTAATTAAAATGACTATGCATAGATGACAACAGAGTGGCAGTGGTGTGGAGAGGGGGGGCAATGTGAATAGTCTGGGTAGCCATTTGACTAGATGTTCAGGAGTCTTACTGCTTGGGGGTAGAAGCTGTTTAGAAGCCTCTTGGATCTAGACTTGGCGCTCCGGTACCGCTTGCCTTGTGGTAGCAGAGAGAACAATCTATGACTAGGGTGGCTGGAGTCTGACAATTTTCAGGGCCTTCCTCTGACACCACCTGGTATAGAGGTCCTGGATGGCAGGAAGCTTTGCCCCAGTGATGTACTGGACCGTTCACACTACCCTCTCCAGTACCTTGTGGTCGGAGGCCGAGCAGCTGCCATACCAGGCAGTGATGCAACCAGTCAGGATTCCCTCGATGGCGCAGCTGTAGAACCT
>NW_027016109.1:0-10431 GCF_036934945.1 Oncorhynchus masou masou | reverse complement strand
CACCTCTACCACAACCTCCACCTCCACCTCTACCACAACCTTCACCTCTACCACATCTTCACCTCTACCACACCCCCTCCCTCACCACACCCTCCACCTCTACCACACCCTCCTCTAACACAACCTTGAACCTATGCCACAATCTACACCTCTACTACCACAACCTTCACCCTTACCTCTACCACAACCTCCACCTCTACCCCTACCTCTACCACAACCTCCACCTCTACCACAACCTCCACACTTCCACAACCTCCAACTCTACCCACAACCTCCACCTCTACCACAACCTCCACACTCTACCACAACCTCCACCTCTACCACAACCTCCACCTCTACCACAACCTCCACCTCTACCACAACCTCCACCTCCACTACCACAACCTCCACAACCTCCACACCACAACCTCCACCTCCACCACAACCTCCACCTCCACCACAACCTCCACCTCCACCTCCACCACAACCTCCACCTCTACCACACCCACCACCTCTACCACACCCTCCACCTCTTCCACAACCTCCACCTCTTCCACAACCTCCACCTCTTCCACAACCTCCACCTCTTCCACAACCTCCACCTCTACCACAACCTCCACCTCTACCACAACCTCCACCTCTACCACACCCACCACCTCTACCACACCCACCACCTCTACCACACCCACCACCTCTACCACACCCACCACCTCTACCACAACCTCCACCTCTACCACAACCTCCACCTCTACCACAACCTCCACCTCTACCACAACCTCCACCTCTACAAACCTCCACCTCTACCACAACCTCCCACCTCTACCACAACCTCCACCTCTACCACAACCTCCACCTCTACCACAACCTCCACCTCTACCACAACCTCCACCTCTACCACAACCTCCACCTCTACCACAACCTCCAACTCTACCACAACCTCCAACTCTACCACAACCTCCAAATCTGCCACAACCTCCAAATCTACCACAACCTCCAACTCTACCTCCACCTCCACCTCCACCAATATCCGTACCTCTACCACAACCTCCACCTCTACCCCTACATCTACCACAACCTCCACCTCTACAACGACCTCCACCTCTACAACGACCTCCACCTCTACAACGACCTCCACCTCTACAACGACCTCCACCTCTACAACGACCTCCACCTCTACAACGACCTCCACCTCTACAACGACCTCCACCTCTATCCTTACCTCTACCACAACCTCCACCTCTACCCCTAACCCAACCTTCACCTCTACCACAACCTTCACCTATAACACAACCTTCACCTATAACACAACCTTTACCACAATCTCCACCTCTACCCCTACATCTAATACAACCTCTACCCTTTCCACAAATATCACGCCTACCTCTACCACAACCTCCACCTCTACCTCTATCACAACTACCTCTACCACAACCTCTACCTCTACCCCTACATCTAATACAACCTCTATCACTACCACAACCTCTACCTCAACAACAACCTCTATTACAATCTCCACCTCTACCCCTACCACAACCTTCACCTCTACCCCTACCACAACCTCTACCTCTACCACAACCTCTACCTCTACCACAACCTCTACCACAAACTCCATCTCTACCCTACCTCTACCTCTAACAACCTTCACCTCTACCTCTACCAGGAAGCTTCACCATCTACCACAACCTCCACCTCTACCCCTACATCTAATACAACCTCTATCACTACCTCAACCACAACCTCTATTACAATCTCCACCTCTACCCCTACCACAACCTTCACCTCTACCCCTACCACAACCTTCACCTCTACCCCTACATCTACCACAACCTCCACCTCTACCACAACCTTTATCACAATCTCCACCTCTACCCCTACCACAACCTCCACCTCTACCACAACCTCCACCTCCACCTCTACCACAACCTTCACCTCTACCACATCCTCCACCTCTACCACACCCTCCACCTCTACCACACCCTCCACCTCTACCACACCCTCCACCTCTACCACACCCTCCACCTCTAACACAACCTTGAACCTATACCACAATCTACACCTCTACCCCTACCACAACCTTCACCCTTACCTCTACCACAACCTCCACCTCTACCCCTACCTCTACCACAACCTCCACCTCTACCACAACCTCCACCTCTTCCACAACCTCCAACTCTACCACAACCTCCACCTCTACCACAACCTCCACCTCTACCACAACCTCCACCTCTACCACAACCTCCACCTCTACCACAACCTCCACCTCTACCACAACCTCCACCTCTACCACAACCTCCACCTCCACCACAACCTCCACCTCCACCACAACCTCCACCTCCACCACAACTTCCACCTCTACCACAACCTCCACCTCTACCACAACCTCCACAACCTCCACCTCTACCACAACCTTTATCAATCTCCCACCTCTACCCCTACCACAACCTCCACCTCCACCTCTACCACAACCTCCACCTCCACCTCTGCACCACAACCTTCACCTCTACCCTCCCACCTCTACCCACCCTCCCCACCCTCCACCCCCTCCACCTCTACCACACCCTCCCACCTCTACCACACCCTCCACCTCTAACAACCTTGAACCTATACCACAATCTACACCTCTACCCCTACCACAACCTTCACCCCTCTACCACAACCTCCACCTCTACCCCTACCTCTACCACAACCTCCACCTCTACCCCTCCACCTCTTCCACAACCTCCAACTCTAACAACTCCACCTCTACCACAACCTCCACCTCTACCACAACCTCCACCTCTACCACAACCTCCACCTCTACCACCCTCCACCTCTACCACAACCTCCACCTCTACCACAACCTCCACCTCTACCACAACCTCCACCTCCACCACAACCTCCACCTCCACCACAACCTCCCACCTCCACCTCCACCTCCACCACAACCTCCACCTCCACCACAACCTCCACCCCTCCACCACCTCCACCTCTACCACAACCTCCACCTCTACCACACCCACCACCTCTACCACACCCTCCACCTCTTCCACAACCTCCACCTCTTCCCCAACCTCCACCTCTTCCACAACCTCCACCTCTACCACAACCTCCACCTCTACCACAACCTCCACCTCTACCACACTCTTCCACACCCACCTCCACCCACCACCTCTACCACACCCACCCTCTGCCACAACCTCCACCTCTACCACAACCTCCACCTCTACCACAACCTCCACCTCTCCACCTCCCACCTCTACCCAACCTCCACCTCTACCACAACCTCCACCTCTACCACAACCTCCACCTCTACCACACCTCCACCTCTACCACAACCTCCACCTCTACCACAACCTCCACCTCTACTCAACCTCCACTCTACCACAACCTCCAACTCTACCACAACCTCCAAATCTACCACAACCTCCAAATCTGCCACAACCTCCAACTCTACCTCCACCTCCCACCTCCACCAATATCCGTACCTCTACCACAACCTCACCTCTACCCCTACATCTACCACAACCTCCACCTCTGCCCGACCTCCACCTCTACAACGACCTCCCACCTCTACAACGACCTCCACCTCTATCCTTACCTCTACCACAACCTCCACCTCTACCCCTAACCCAACCTTCACCTCTACCACAACCTTCACCTATAACACAACCTTCACCTATAACACAACCTTTACCACAATCTCCACCTCTACCCCTACATCTAATACAACCTCTACCCTTTCCACAACCTTCCGCCTACCTCTACCACAACCTCCACCTCTACCTCTATCACAACTACCTCTACCACAACCTATACCTCTACCACAAACTACACCTCTACCCCTCGTCTACCACAACCTTCACCTCTACCTCTACCACGATCTCCACCCCTACCTCTATAACAACCTCAACCTCTATCCATAACACAACCTCCACCTCCCACCTCTACCACAACCTCCACCTTTATCCCTAACACTACCACGACCTCCACCTCTATCCCTACTTGACCACAACCTCCCACCTCTATCCCTACCTTTACCACAACCCTCCACCTCCATCCCTACCTCTACCTCCACCCTACCTCTACCACAACCTCCACCTCTATCCCTAACACAACCCCCACCCCTACCTCTATAACAACCTCCACCTCTATCCCTACAACAACCTCTACCCCTACCTCTACACCTACATCTACTTCTACCACAACCTCCACCCCTACCTCTATAACAACCTCCACCTCTATCCCTAACACAACCTCCCTCTATCCCTACCACTACCACGACCTACACCCCTACCTCGACCAACACCTCCACCTCTATTCCTAACACAACCTCCACCCTACCTCTACCTCTACAACAATCTCTACCTCTACAACAACCTCTACACCTACATCTACTTCTACCACAACCTCTATCACTACCTCTAAACCTACCTCTACTCCACCTCTATGCCTATCTCTACCATAACCTCCACCATTATCCCTACCTTTACCATAACCCCACATCTACAGCTACCTCTACCACAACCTCCACCTCTACCACAGCCTCCACCTCTACCACAGCCTCCACGTCTATCCCTACCTCTACCACAACCCCTCCACCTCTATCCCTACCTCTACCACAACCTCCACCTCTATCCCTACCTCTACACTATCCTACCTCTACCACAACCTCCACCCTCTATCCCTACCTCTACCACAACCTCCACCTCTATCCCTACAACAACCTCTACACCTACATCTACTTCTACCATGACCTCCACCCCTACCACAACCTCCACCTCTATACCTAACACTACCACAACCTCACCCCTACCTCGACCAACACCTCCACCTCCTAACCCTACTTCTACCACGACCTCCCACCCCTACCTCTATAACAACCTCCACACTATCCCTAACACAACCTCTACCTCTATCCCTAACACAACCTCCACCTCTATCCCTACCACTACCACGACCTCCACCCCTACCTCGAACAACACCTCCACCTCTATCCCTACCACTACCACGACCTCCACCCCTACCTCGAACAACACCTCCACCTCTATCCCTAACACAACTTCCACCCCTACCTCTACCTCTACAACAATCTCTACCTCTATCCCTACAACAACCTCTACACCTACATCTACTTCTATCACAACCTCTATCACTACCACAACCTCCACCACAACCTCTACCACAAACTCTACCACAAACTCTACCTCTACCCCTACCACCACCTCTACCACAACCTTCACCCCTACCTCAACCTCTACCCCTACCACCACCACAACCTCCACCACCACCACAACCTCCACCTCTACCACAACCTCCACCTCTACCACAACCTCCACCTCTACCACAACCTCCACCTCTACCACAACCTCCACCTCAACCTCCACCTCTACCACAACCTCCACCACAACCTCCACCACAACCTCCACCTCCACCACAACCTCCACCTCCACCACAACCTCCACCTCTACCACAACCTCCACCTCTACCACAACCTCCACCACAACCTCCACCTCTACCACAACCTCCACCTCTACCACAACCTCCACCTCTACCACAACCTCCACCTCTACCACAACCTCCACCTCTACCACAACCTCCACCTCTACCACAACCTCCACCTCTACCACAACCTCCACCTCCACCACAACCTCCACCTCCACCACAACCTCCACCTCCCACCACAACCTCCACCTCTACCACAACTACCTCTACCACAACCTCCACCTCTACCACAACCTCCACCTCTATCCAACCTTTATCACAATCTCCACCTCTACCCCTACCACACCTCCACCTCCACCTCTACCACAACCTCCACCTCCACCCTCTACCACAACCTTCACCTCTACCACATCCTCCACCTCTACCACACCCTCCACCTCTACCACACCCTCCACCTCTACCACACCCTCCACCTCTAACACAACCTTGAACCTATACCACAATCTACACCTCTACCCCTACCACAACCTTCACCCCTACCTCTACCACAACCTCCACCTCTTCCACAACCTCCAACTCTACCACAACCTCCACCTCTTCCACAACCTCCACCTCTACCACAACCTCCACCTCTACCACAACCTCCACCTCTACCACAACCTCCACCTCTACCACAACCTCCACCTCTACCACAACCTCCACCTCTACCACAACCTCCACCTCTACCACAACCTCCACCTCCACCACAACCTCCACCTCCACCACAACCTCCACCTCCACCACAACCTCCACCTCCACCACCACCACCTCCACCTCCACCACAACCACCACCTCTACCACACCCCACCTCCACCCCAACTTCCACAACCTCCACCTCTTCCACAACCTCCACCTCTTCCACAACCTCCACCTCTACCACACCCTCCACCTCTTCCACAACCTCCACCTCTACCACAACCTCCACCTCTACCACACCCACCACCTCTACCACACCCACCACCTCTACCACACCCACCACCTCTACCACACCCACCACCTCTACCACAACCTCCACCTCTACCACAACCTCCACCTCTACCACAACCTCCACCTCTACCACAACCTCCACCTCTACCACAACCTCCACCTCTACCACAACCTCCACCTCTACCACAACCTCCACCTCTACCACAACCTCCACCTCTACCACAACCTCCACCTCTACCACAACCTCCACCTCTACCACAACCTCCACCTCTACCACAACCTCCACCTCTACCACAACCTCCACCTCTACCACAACCTCCAACTCTACCACAACCTCCAACTCTACCACAACCTCCAAATCTACCACAACCTCCAAATCTACCACAACCTCCAACTCTACCTCCACCTCCACCTCCACCAATATCCGTACCTCTACCACAACCTCCACCTCTACCCCTACATCTACCACAACCTCCACCTCTACAACGACCTCCACCTCTACAACGACCTCCACCTCTACAACGACCTCCACCTCTATCCTTACCTCTACCACAACCTCCACCTCTACCCCTAACCCAACCTTCACCTCTACCACAACCTTCACCTATAACACAACCTTCACCTATAACACAACCTTTACCACAATCTCCACCTCTACCCCTACATCTAATACAACCTCTACCCTTTCCACAACCTTCCGCCTACCTCTACCACAACCTCCACCTCTTACCTCTATCACAACTACCTCTACTACAACCTATACCTCTACCACAACCACACCTCTACCCCTGCGTCTACCACAACCTTCACCTCTACCTCTACCACGATCTCCACCCCTACCTCTATAACAACCTCAACCTCTATCCATAACACAACCTCCACCTCCACCTCTACCACAACCTCCACCTTTATCCCTAACACTACCACGACCTCCACCTCTATCCCTACTTCGACCACAACCTCCACCTCTATCCTACCTTTACCACAACCTCCACCTCCATCCCTACCTCTACCTCCACCCCTACCTCTACCACAACCTCCACCTCTATCCCTAACACAACCCCCACCCCTACCTCTATAACAACCTCCACCTCTATCCCTACAACAACCTCTACCCCTACCTCTACACCTACATCTACTTCTACAAACCTCCACCCCTACCTCTATAACAACCTCCACCTCTATCCCTAACACAACCTCCACCTCTATCCCTACCACTACCACGACCTACACCCCTACCTCGACCAACACCTCCACCTCTATTCCTAACACAACCTCCACCCCTACCTCTACCTCTACAACAATCTCTACCTCTACAACAACCTCTACACCTACATCTACTTCTACCACAACCTCTATCACTACCTCTAAACCTACCTCTACTCCCACCTCTATGCCTATCTCTACCATAACCTCCACCATTATCCCTACCTTTACCATAACCCCACATCTACAGCTACCTCTACCACAACCTCCACCTCTACCACAACCTCCACCCTCTACCACAGCCTCCACGTCTATCCCTACCTCTACCACAACCTCCACCTCTATCCCTACCTCTACCACAACCTCCACCTCTATCCCTACCTCTACCTCTATCCCTACCTCTACCACAACCTCCACCTCTATCCTACCTCTACCACAACCTCCACCTCTATCCCTACAACAACCTCTACACCTACATCTACTTCTACCATGACCTCCACCCCTACCACAACCTCCACCTCTATACCTAACACTACCACAACCTCCACCCCTACCTCGACCAACACCTCCACCTCTAACCCTACTTCTACCACGACCTCCACCCCTACCTCTATAACAACCTCCACCTCTATCCCTAACACAACCTCTACCTCTATCCCTAACACAACCTCCACCTCTATCCCTACCACTACCACGACCTCCACCCCTACCTCGAACAACACCTCCACCTCTATCCCTACCACTACCACGCACCTCCACCCCTACCTCGAACAACACCTCCACCTCTATCCCTAACACAACTTCCACCCCTACCTCTACCTCTACAACCAATCTCTACCTCTATCCCTACAACAACCTCTACACCTACATCTACTCCTATCACAACCTCTATCACTACCACAACCTCCACCACAACCTCTACCACAAACTCTACCACAAACTCTACCTCTACCCCTACCACCACCTCTACCACAACCTTCACCCCTACCTCAACCTCTACCCCTACCACCACCACAACCTCCACCACCACCACAACCTCCACCTCTACCACAACCTCCACCTCTACCACAACCTCCACTCCTCTACCACAACTCCACCTCTACCACAACCTCCACCTCAACCTCCACCTCTACCACAACCTCCACCACAACCTCCACCACAACCTCCACCTCCACCACAACCTCCACCTCCACCACAACCTCCACCTCTACCACAACCTCCACTCCTCTACCACAACCTCCACCACAACCTCCCCACCTCTACCACAACCTCCACCTCTACCACAACCTCCACCTCTACCACAACCTCCACCTCTTACCACAACCTCCACCCTCTACCACAACCTCCACCTCTACCACAACCTCCACCTCTACCACAACCTCCACCTCTACCACAACCTCCACCTCCACCACAACCTCCACCTCCACCACAACCTCCACCTCTACCACAACTTCCACCTCTACCACAACCTCCACCTCTACCACAACCTCCACCTCTACCACAACCTTTATCACAATCTCCACCTCTACCCCTACCACAACCTCCACCTCCACCTCTACCACAACCTCCACCTCCACCTCTACCACAACCTTCACCTCTACCACATCCTCCACCTCTACCACACCCTCCACCTCTACCACACCCTCCACCTCTACCACACCCTCCACCTCTAACACAACCTTGAACCTATACCACAATCTACACCTCTACCCCTACCACAACCTTCACCCTTACCTCTACCACAACCTCCACCTCTACCCCTACCTCTACCACAACCTCCACCTCTACCACAACCTCCACCTCTTCCACAACCTCCAACCTCTACCACAACCTCCACCTCTACCACAACCTCCACCTCTACCACAACCTCCACCTCTACCACAACCTCCACCTCTACCACAACCTCCACCTCCACCACAACCTCCACCTCCACCACAACCTCCACCTCCACCACAACCTCCACCTCCACCACAACCTCCACCTCCACCACAACCTCCACCTCCACCTCCACCACAACCTCCACCTCTACCACACCCACCACCTCTACCACACCCTCCACCTCTTCCACAACCTCCACCTCTTCCACAACCTCCACCTCTTCCACAACCTCCACCTCTTCCACAACCTCCACCTCTACCACAACCTCCACCTCTACCACAACCTCCACCTCTACCACAACCTCCACCTCTACCACAACCTCCACCACAACCTCCACCACAACCTCCACCTCCACCACAACCTCCACCTCCACCACAACCTCCACCTCCACCACAACCTCCACCTCTACCACAACCTCCACCTCTACCACAACCTCTACCACAACCTCCACCACAACCTCCACCACAACCTCCACCTCCACCACAACCTCCACCTCTACCACAACCTCCACCTCTACCACAACCTCCACCTCTACCACAACCTCCACCTCTACCACAACCTCCACCTCTACCACAACCTCCACCTCTACCACAACCTCCACCTCTACCACAACCTCCACCTCTACCACAACCTCCACCTCTACCACAACCTCCACCTCTACCACAACCTCCACCTCTACCACAACCTCCACCTCTACCACAACCTCCACCTCTACCACAACCTCCACCTCTACCACAACCTCCACCTCTACCACAACCTCCACCTCCACCACAACCTCCACCTCCACCACAACCTCCACCTCCACCACAACCTCCACCTCCACCACAACCTCCACCTCCACCACAACCTCCACCTCCACCACAACCTCCACCTCCACCACAACCTCCACCTCTACCACAACTTCCACCTCTACCACAACCTCCACCTCTACCACAACCTCCACCTCTACCACAACCTCCACCTCTACCACAACCTCCACCA
>NW_027016108.1:0-10437 GCF_036934945.1 Oncorhynchus masou masou | reverse complement strand
ACTGCATAATTAACCCCTGAGTGCCAAGACACAATGCCCAGCTCTCCTTCCCACCGGTGAGCCTGGGTACACGAGAGCCACACAGCCAGTGAATAGTACATCTAGTGCAGCCTGGGATGTGAACAGTAAACATGTACATCTAGTGCAACCTGGGATGTGAACAGTAAACATGTACATCTAGTGCAGCCTGGGATGTGAACAGTAAACATGTACATCTAGTGCAACCTGGGATGTGAACAGTAAACATGTACATCTAGTGCAACCTGGGATGTGAACAGTAAACATGTACATCTAGTGCAGCCTGGGATGTGAACAGTAAACATGTACATCTAGTGCAGCCTGGGATGTGAACAGTAAACATGTACATCTAGTGCAGCCTGGGATGTGAACAGTAAACATGTACATCTAGTGCAACCTGGGATGTGAACAGTAAACATGTACATCTAGTGCAACCTGGGATGTGAACAGTAAACATGTACATCTAGTGCAGCCTGGGATGTGAACAGTAAACATGTACATCTAGTGCAACCTGGGATGTGAACAGTAAGCATCTAGTGCAACCTGGGATGTGAACAGTAAACATGTACATCTAGTGCAGCCTGGGATGTGAACAGTAAACATGTACATCTAGTGCAGCCTGGGATGTGAACAGTAAACATGTACATCTAGTGCAGCCTGGGATGTGAACAGTAAACATGTACATCTAGTGCAGCCTGGGATGTGAACAGTAAACATGTACATCTAGTGCAGCCTGGGATGTGAACAGTAAACATGTACATCTAGTGCAACCTGGGATGTGAACAGTAAACATGTACATCTAGTGCAACCTGGGATGTGAACAGTAAACATGTACATCTAGTGCAGCCTGGGATGTGAACAGTAAACATGTACATCTAGTGCAACCTGGGATGTGAACAGTACATCTAGTGCAACCTGGGATGTGAACAGTAAACATGTACATCTAGTGCAGCCTGGGATGTGAACAGTAAACATGTACATCTAGTGCAGCCTGGGATGTGAACAGTAAACATGTACATCTAGTGCAGCCTGGGATGTGAACAGTAAACATGTACATCTAGTGCAACCTGGGATGTGAACAGTAAACATGTACATCTAGTGCAGCCTGGGATGTGAACAGTAAACATGTACATCTAGTGCAGCCTGGGATGTGAACAGTAAACATGTACATCTAGTGCAACCTGGGATGTGAACAGTAAACATGTACATCTAGTGCAACCTGGGATGTGAACAGTAAACATGTACATCTAGTGCAGCCTGTGATGTGAACAGTAAACATGTACATCTAGTGCAACCTGGGATGTGAACAGTACATCTAGTGCAGCCTGGGATGTGAACAGTACATCTAGTGCAGCCTGGGATGTGAACAGTAAACATGTACATCTAGTGCAGCCTGTGATGTGAACAGTAAACATGTACATCTAGTGCAACCTGGGATGTGAACAGTACATCTAGTACAGCCTGGGATGTGAACAGTAAACATGTACATCTAGTGCAGCCTGGGATGTGAACAGTAAACATGTACATCTAGTGCAGCCTGGGATGTGAACAGTAAACATGTACATCTAGTGCAGCCTGGGATGTGAACAGTACATCTCGTGCAGCCTGGGATGTGAACAGTAAACATGTACATCTAGTGCAGCCTGGGATGTGAACAGTAAACATGTACATCTAGTGCAGCCTGGGATGTGAACAGTAAACATGTACATCTAGTGCAGCCTGGGATGTGAACAGTAAACATGTACATCTAGTGCAGCCTGGGATGTGAACAGTAAACATGTACATCTAGTGCAGCCTGGGATGTGAACAGTAAACATGTACATCTAGTGCAGCCTGGGATGTGAACAGTAAACATGTACATCTAGTGCAACCTGGGATGTGAACAGTAAACATGTACATCTAGTGCAGCCTGGGATGTGAACAGTAAACATGTACATCTAGTGCAGCCTGGATGTGAACAGTAAACATGTACATCTAGTGCAGCCTGGGATGTGAACAGTAAACATGTACATCTCGTGCAGCCTGGGATGTGAACAGTACACATGTACATCTAGTGCAGCCTGGGATGTGAACAGTAAACATGTACATCTAGTGCAGCCTGGATGTGAACAGTAAACATGTACATCTAGTGCAGCCTGGGATGTGAACAGTAAACATGTACATCTCGTGCAGCCTGGGATGTGAACAGTACACATGTACATCTAGTGCAGCCTGGGATGTGAACAGTAAACATGTACATCTAGTGCAGCCTGGGATGTGAACAGTAAACATGTACATCTAGTGCAGCCTGGGATGTGAACAGTAAACATGTACATCTAGTGCAGCCTGGGATGTGAACAGTAAACATGTACATCTAGTGCAGCCTGGGATGTGAACAGTAAACATGTACATCTAGTGCAGCCTGGGATGTGAACAGTAAACATGTACATCTCGTGCAGCCTGGGATGTGAACAGTACATCTAGTGCAGCCTGGGATGTGAACAGTAAACATGTACATCTAGTGCAGCCTGGGATGTGAACAGTAAACATGTACATCTAGTGCAGCCTGGGATGTGAACAGTAAACATGTACATCTAGTGCAGCCTGGGATGTGAACAGTAAACATGTACATCTAGTGCAACCTGGGATGTGAACAGTAAACATGTACATCTAGTGTAGCCTGGGATGTGAACAGTAAACATGTACATCTAGTGCAGCCTGGGATGTGAACAGTAAGCATGTACATCTAGTGCAACCTGAGAACAGTAAACATGTACATCTAGTGCAGCCTGGGATGTGAACAGTAAACATGTACATCTAGTGCAGCCTGGGGATGTGAACAGTAAACATGTACATCTAGTGCAGCCTGGGATGTGAACAGTAAACATGTACATCTAGTGCAGCCTGGGATGTGAACAGTAAACATGTACATCTAGTGCAACCTGGGATGTGAACAGTAAACATGTAATCTAGCAGCCTGGGATGTGAACAGTAAACATGTACATCTAGTGCAGCCTGGGATGTGAACAGTAAACATGTACATCTAGTGCAGCCTGGGATGTGAACAGTAAACATGTACATCTAGTGCAGCCTGGGATGTGAACAGTAAACATGTACATCTAGTGCAGCCTGGGATGTGAACAGTAAACATGTACATCTAGTGCAGCCTGGGATGTGAACAGTAAACATGTGCACTGTGCAGCATCTAAACATGTAGCCTGGGATGTGAACAGTACACATGTACTAGTGCAGCCTGGGATGTGAACAGTAAACATGTACATCTAGTGCAGCCTGGGATGTGAACAGTAAACATGTACATCTAGTGCAGCCTGGGATGTGAACAGTAAACATGTACATCTAGTGCAGCCTGGGATGTGAACAGTAAACATGTACATCTAGTGCAGCCTGGGATGTGAACAGTAAACATGTACATCTAGTGCAGCCTGGGATGTGAACTGTGCAGCCTGGGATGTGAACAGTACATCTAGTGCAGCCTGGGATGTGAACAGTACACATGTACATCTAGTGCAGCCTGGGATGTGAACAACACAGACCTGATAAAGGACTTATGGTCAAAACACTGTCAACATGTCAAATGAAAGTCATTGGAACAAAGAAGAATAGATGACAGTTTGGATAGTCTGTTTGACCTCCTGTGTTTGAATTGAACAATGTAAGACGCATACTGGAAGAGAGAGAAGCCAGCACCCGCATTGATATAGCTCTTTAAAAAGAACTGTGCTGGATCTAGTATCAGGACTCGCTGTCCTTGTAATCTTATTAGTTATCATTTAGAAGACAAAACTGGTCCTAGATCAGCATGCCTACTCTGAGAATATTTATGAAGACGGGCCCAGATGCTTTGCTAAAATGTAAATGGGGTTGGGGAGCTCTGGCAGGCAGGGAATGGATGGAGTTGGGCAGGCGGCGGGGGGGGGTACATTTTGGGTGGCAGAGTTTAATGCTCTTTCTCCCTCTTTTCTGGGCCATCAGAGCTATCAAAGATGTACACAGCGGAAGCTGGTGAGAGGCGTAGTCTGACTCATCCGACAGGCAGAACAAAGTTCCCCCCTGGTCGACTGGCGCGAGGCACTAAGGACACAACAGCAGCAGCACGGTGTCCGTCCCAAATGGAACCCTTATTGCCCGCCAAAAGTAGGGCACTATAAAGGGAATAGGGTGCCTTTGGACGCAGACACAGTGTTTGATACAAGTTTTTTTTTCTGATGCCGGTGACATTATAGCCTAGCACACCGCTGGGAAGCAGGCACACACACACACTCTCACAATAAGCAGAGGGACACATTCATACATACACACTGACACTGACACTGACACACACACACACAGACACACGGACACACACACAGACACACGGACACACACACACACACACACACACACACACACACACAAGGTACACGTACACGCGCACTTACACACAGGAACACATTTGCATGAAACGGACAGAACATCCAAATGCAGGATGCTAGACCACAAGGCACAGAGAAGACTACAGTCACAGACCCACACAAAATAACAGATGGGCTTCCTCCCCACTGATCAGAGCCCCCCCCCCCGGGGGATTGTTTTATTATGCGGTGTAGCCTACTATCTATAGGTCTATAGGTATATACCATATTTAGTAGCTATTTCAAAAAAAAAAAAATGACACATGAAATAGCCTAACAACGTAGAGGCCTATAGTAGCTACAGTATGCGACCATGTCGCCTTGCATTTTTGTGTGCAAATGTTTTCACCGCAGCCTTTAGGTCCAGGTTGCGAGCCCGACTATTTCCGATACGGAGTATTGCCATGCAACAAATTCATTCCTGAGTATTTGTGCATTATATCCATTGCGCTGCCCACAACTTCAACTTAGTCTTGAATGACGATGCCAACATATACTGGAGATAAAGGACTGTTGATATTGCAACACAATCAAATTCAAATGACATGTTATTGGTCACATACACGTGGTTAGCAGATGTTACTGCAAACACTCAGTTCATCAGAACAAAATCGCAAACCGCTAAAGATGATAATCGGTTTGATTCTGCCAACTTATAGGGTGTCCAGTATCCAGGCGACCAGCCCCCCAGTGCTTCCTGTATACACGTAATCTCCATTGATAACGTGTTGAAGCCGGCGATCAAGGAGAACGAGAGGCTCAATTGAAGACGTTTTCAGAACTGCTGCGCTTGAAGTACCACACCTGGGCCTGCACAGGTTCCCTGACGTTACTACGGCAATCATGCTGTTCTTAACATTCATGTAACTGTCGCTTCTGTGAGAAATTGTTTTCTAAACTACAACTCATAAAGAACTACCTTGTTATGAACTTGAGTGAAGACCCAAAAGCGGTTTTAACAGAAAACAGAGTTCTTTAATGAAAATACAGGAATGGCATAAATCCTCTTCCAACGTTGTCAGGGGAACAAAAAGAACGTTAGTATAGTGCAGGATGCTTCAGCCAGGCAGACTCCGACAGGACAGGACAAGGTGGAAGCAAACGAGACGACAGCTTGCTTCTGGCATCAAAAAACACAAACAAGAATCAGACACTGAAAGTAGCAGGAACAGAGAAAGAAATAGAGACCTAATCAGAGGGGGAAGAGAGAACAGGTGTGAAGAGTGAAAGAGCTAGTTAGGGCAGATGTAGAACAGCTGAGGAATGAGAGACAGAGAAGGTAACCTAAAAAGACCAGCAGAGAGAGAGAATCAAGAGAAAGGACAGGAACAGACATAACAAGACATGACAGTACCCCCCACTCACCGAGCGCCTCCTGGCGCACTCGAGGAGGAAACCTGGCGGCAACGGAGGAAATCATCGATCAGCGAACGGTCCAGCACGTCCCGAGAGGGAACCCAACTCCTCTCCTCAGGACCGTACCCCTCCCAATCCACTAGGTACTGATGACCACGGCCCCGAGGGCGCATGTCCAAAATCTTACGAACCCTGTAGATGGGTGCGCCTCGACAAGGATGGGGGGAGGGACGAGCGGGGGCGCGAAGAACGGGCTTAACACAGGAGACATGGAAGACCGGGTGAACGCGACGAAGATAGCGCTGGAGAAGAAGTCGCACTGCGACAGGATTAATGACCTGGGAAATACGGAACGGACCAATGAACCGCGGGGCCAACTTGCGAGAAGCTGTCTTAAGGGGAAGGTTCTGAGTGGAGAGCCATACTCTCTGACCGCAACAATATCTAGGACTCTTGGTCCTACGCTATTAGCGGCCCTCACAGTCTGCGCCCTATTACGGCAAAGTGCCGACCTGACCCCCTTCCAGGTGCGCTCGCAACGCTGGACAAAAGCCTGAGCGGAGGGGACGCAGGACTCGGCGAGCTGAGATGAGAACAGCGGAGGCTGGTACCCGAGGCTACACTGAAAAGGGGATAGACCGGTAGCAGACGAGGGAAGCGAGTTGTGGGCGTACTCTGCCCAGGGGAGCTGTTCTGACCAAGACGCAGGGTTACGAAAAGAAAGACTGCGTAAAATGCGACCAACAGTCTGATTGGCCCGTTCGGCTTGACCGTTAGACTGGGGATGAAAGCCGGACGAGAGACTGACGGAAGCCCCAATCAAACGGCAAAACTCCCTCCAAAATTGAGACGTGAACTGCGGACCTCTGTCGGAAACGACGTCAGACGGAAGGCCATGAATTCGGAAAACATTCTCGATAATGATCTGAGCCGTCTCCTTAGCAGAAGGGAGCTTATCGAGAGGAATGAAATGAGCCGCCTTAGAGAATCTATCGACAACCGTAAGAATAACTGTCTTCCCCGCTGATGAAGGCAGTCCGGTGATAAAATCTAAAGCGATGTGAGACCACGGTCGAGAGGGAATGGGAAGCGGTCTGAGACGGCCGGCAGGAGGAGAGTTCCCAGATTTAGTCTGCGCGCAGACCGAACAAGCGGCGACAAATCGACGCGCGTCACGTTCCCGAGTGGGCCACCAGAAACGCTGGCGAATGGAAGCGAGCGTACTCCCGAACGCCGGGGTGGCCGGCTAACTTGGCAGAGTGGGCCCACTGAAGAACGGCCGGACGAGTAGGAACGGGAACGAACAGAAGGTTCCTAGGACAAGCTCGCGGCGACGGAGTGTGAGCGAGTGCTTGCTTTACCTGCCTCTCAATTCCCCAGACAGTCAACCCGACAACACGCCCCTCAGGGAGAATCCCATCGGGGTCGGTGGAGACCTCAGAAGAACTGAAGAGACGAGATAAAGCATCAGGTTTGGTGTTTTTTGAGCCCGGACGATAAGAAATAACAAACTCGAAACGAGCGAAAAACAGAGCCCAACGAGCCTGACGCGCATTAAGTCGTTTGGCTGAACGGATGTACTCAAGGTTCCTATGGTCAGTCCAAACGACAAAAGGAACGGTCGCCCCTCCAACCACTGTCGCCATTCGCCTAGGGCTAAGCGGATGGCGAGCAGTTCGCGATTACCAACATCATAGTTACGTTCTGACGGCGATAAGCGATGAGAGAAAAACGCGCAAGGATGGACCTTGCCGTCAGAGAGAGAGCGCTGAGAAAGAATGGCTCCCACGCCCACCTCTGACGCGTCAACCTCAACAACAAACTGTCTAGAGATGTCAGGTGTAACAAGAATAGGTGCGGATGTAAAACGATTCTTAAGAAGATCAAAAGCTCCCTGGGCGGAAACGGACCACTTAAAGCACGTCTTAACAGAAGTAAGGGCTGTGAGAGGAGCTGCCACCTGACCGAAATTACGGATGAAACGACGGTAGAAATTAGCGAAGCCCAGAAAGCGCTGCAGCTCGACGCGTGACTTAGGAACGGGCCAATCAATGACAGCCTGGACCTTAGCGGGATCCATCTTAATGCCCTCAGCGGAAATAACGGAACCGAGAAAAGGGACAGAGGTGGCATGAAAAGTGCACTTCTCAGCCTTCACATAAAGACAGTTCTCCAAAAGGCGCTGGAGGACGGCTGCACGTGCTGAAACATGAATCGAGAGAGACGGTGAAAAAATCAGATATCGTCCATGTAAACGTAAAAAACAAAAATGTTCAAACATGTCTCTCAGGACGCCGTTAACTAGTGCCTGAAAGACAGCTGGAGCGTTAATCGAGGCCGAAAGGAAGAACCCGTATTCAAAATGCCCTTAACGGAGTGTTAAACGCCGTTTCCACTCGCCCTCTCCCTGATGCGACGAGATGGTAGGCGTTACGAAGGTCCAATTTGGTGAAAAACCTGGCTCCCTGCAGGATCTCGGCTGAAGACATAGAGAGGAAGCGGATAACGACATTCTTAACTGTTATGTCATTCAGCCCTACAACTAATGATGGGCGCAGGGACCCGTCTCCTTCTTCTGAACAAAAAATCCCGCCCGGCGGGGGAGGAGGAGGAGACTATGGTACCGGCGTCGAGCGAAACCGACAAATAATCCTCGAGAGCCTTACGTTCGGGAGCCGACAGAGAATATAATCTACCCCGGGGGGGAGTAGTTCCCGGAAGGAGATCAATACTACAGTCATACGACCGGTGTGGAGGGAGAGAAGTGGCCTTGGAACGACTGAACACCGTGCGCAGATCGTGATACTCCTCCGGCACCCCTGTCAAATCGCCAGGCTCCTCCTGTGAAGAAGAGACAGAGGAAACAGGAGGGATAGCAGACATTAAACAGGTTACATGACAAGAAACATTCCAGGATAGGATAGTATTACTAGACCAATTAATAGAAGGGTTATGGCGCACTAGCCAGGGGATGACCCAAAACAACAGGTGTAAAAGGTGAACGAAAAATTAAAAAAAGAAATGGTTTCGCGATGATTACCAGAGACAGTGAGGGTTAAAGGCAGCGTCTCACGCTGAATCTTGGGGAGAGACTACCATCTAAAGCGAACAAGGCCCTGGGCTCCCTAACTGTCTGAGAGGAATATCATGTTCTTCGAGCCCAGGTCTCGTCCATAAAACAGCCCTCCGCCCCAGAGTCTATCAAGGCACTGCAGGAAGCAGATGAACCGGGCCAGCGGAGATGGACCGGAAAGGTAGTGCGTGATCCAGAAGGAGAGGCCTGAGTAGTTGCGCTCACCAGTAGCCCTCCTCTTACTGATGAGCTCTGGCTTTTACTGGACATGAGGTGACAAAATGACCAGCGGAGCCGCAGTAGAGACAGAGGCGATTGGTGATTCTCCGTCCCTCTCCTTGGCCGAGATGCGAATACCCCCAGCTGCATAGGCTCAGCATCCGAGCCGGCGGAGGAGGGTGGCAGTGAAGCGGCAGGTGGCAGTGATGTGGAGAGGGGAGCAACGGAGAACGTGAGCTCCTTTCCACGAGCTCGGCGACGAAGATCAAACCGTCGCTCTATGCGAATAGCGAGAGCTATTAAGGAGTCCAGACTGGAAGGAACCTCCCGGGAGAGGATCTCATCCTTAACCTCGACGTGGAGACCCTCCAGAAAACGAGCGAGCAAAGCCGGCTCTGCTCCAGTCACTAGAGGCAGCGAGAGTGCGAAACTCAATAGAATAATCCGTTATGGATCTATTCCCCTGACATAGGGAAGACAGGGCCCTGGAAGCCTCCTCGCCAAAAACAGAACGGTCAAAAACCCGTATCATCTCCTCCTTAAAGTTCTGATACTGGTTAATACACTCAGCCCTCGCCTCCCAGACTGCCGTGCCCCACTCACGCGCCCGTCCGGTAAGGAGAGAAATGACGTAGGCGATGCGGGCTGCGCTCCTGGAGTAGGTGTTGGGCTGGAGAGAGAACACCACATCACACTGAGTGAGGAATGAGCGGCACTCAGTGGGCTCCCCAGAGTAACACGGCGGGTTGTTGATCCTGGGCTCCGGAGACTCGGAAACCCTGGAAGTGGGCGGTGGATCGAGGTGGAGTTGGTGAACCTGTCTTGTGAGGTCGGAGACTTGGACGGCCAGGGTCTCAACGGCATGTTGAGCAGCAGACAATTCCTCCTCATGTCTGCCTAGCATCGCTCCCTGGATCTCGACGGCGGAGTGAAAAGGGTCCGGAGCCGCTGGGTCCATTCTTGGTCTGATTCTTCTGTTATGAACTTGAGTGAAGACCCAAAAGCGGTTTTAACAGAAAACAGAGTTCTTTAATGAAAATACAGGAATGGCATAAATCCTCTTCCAACGTTGTCAGGGGAACAAAAAGAACGTTAGTATAGTGCAGGATGCTTCAGCCAGGCAGACTCCGACAGGACAGGACAAGGTGGAAGCAAACGAGACGACAGCTTGCTTCTGGCATCAAAAAACACAAACAAGAATCAGACACTGAAAGTAGCAGGAACAGAGAAAGAAATAGAGACCTAATCAGAGGGGGAAGAGAGAACAGGTGTGAAGAGTGAAAGAGCTAGTTAGGGCAGATGTAGAACAGCTGAGGAATGAGAGACAGAGAAGGTAACCTAAAAAGACCAGCAGAGAGAGAGAATCAAGAGAAAGGACAG
>NW_027016107.1:0-10438 GCF_036934945.1 Oncorhynchus masou masou | reverse complement strand
CAGTTGTCAGGATTTGGCCAGGGTTGTTCCGGGTTTTGGTCACTAGATGCCCCCATTGTGCTTTTTGACCTTATGTTTTTTCCTTGTTCCCCATTATTATTTGCACCTGTACCCGTTTCCCCTGATTGTATTTAAACCCTTAGTTTCCCTCAGTTCTGTGCTCTGTGTTTGTATGTTAGCTTTTAGCCCTAGTGTTCTGTGTTTTCCTGTCGATTCCGGTGGATGCTCTTGTGGAATTCTGTTTTTGTTTTTGAGTGTCTCTTGAGGCTTTTTGTGCTATTCCTACCACCTTTTGGATTTGCCATTTTTTGTATTTAAGGACTTCTCCTTTTTACTTTATTAAATACACCGTCTTAAGTACTGCTGTGTCTGCCTCATCTTCTGGGTTCTGCTGACTATTCGTGGCTCAGTTGGTTAAGTGACTGTTTCTCACTCCGGAGACCCAGGTTCGTAACCGGGTCCTGACAGAAACACAGAGCCAAAAATGAACCCAGAGGCAGCCAGTTCCCAGGACCTTTTTGCCATGCTGTCCCACCACCAGGAGACTGTCCAACGCCACCCGAAGCCGCCCCTGGTTCAGCAAGAGGCCTTAATGGCTAGACATTCTCATCTTCTGTCGGAGATGCTGACTTCCATTAAGCAAATATCTGATCGTCTTACCCGGCAACAGTTCCCGTCCCAGTACCTCAGATTCACGTACCCATGGCAGTTAACCCCTGGCTGAACCTCGTCTTCCACCTCCCCAACGGTTCTCAGGTGATCCAAGTGCTTGTAAAGGGTTTCTCACCCAATGTTCTCTCTCCTTTGAGCTACAACCCTCGTCGTTTCCCACCGACCGGTCTAAGATCGCTTATATCATCACCCTGCTGTCGGAAAAAGCCCTGGCCTGGGCTACTGCTGTGTGGGATGCCCATAGTTCCTGCTGTGCCAGCTACTCTGCCTTTGCTGAGGAATTCAAACGAGTGTTTCAAGGCCCAAGCAGTGGTTCTGACTCAGCCAAACAGCTCCTGACTCTCCACCAAGGTTGGCGCAGCGTGACGGACTATGCCATCCAGTTCCGCACGGTGGCAGCAGCAAGTGGCTGGAACAACGAGGCGCTCACGGTGTGCTTTCTGAAAGGCCTTTCCGACACTATCCAAGATGAACTGGCCACTCGGGAACCACCGGACAATCTCGAGTCCCTGATCAAGTTGGCCTCACGCATTGACCAGCGTCTGAGAGAGAGAGAACTCAACCGTAGACCTCTAGCCCCTATCAGTCCCAGCTCCGAGTCCCCACCTTTATCCTCGCTGGCTCCATCGGAACCCATGCAGATTGGACGCATCTCCCAGGCTGAGAGAGACCGCCGGATGAGGGAGCGACGCTGTCTATATTGCGGCAAACCGGGCCATTTCCGTTCCACGTGTCCCGGGCTCCAGGGAAACGCTCTGTCCCGTACAGACCGGGGGAACTGTAACGGGAAACATAACCTCCTCCCATCCGTCCAACTCCCGTCTGCTCATTCCAGTCACCCTCTCCTGGGACAACCACAAGCTTCACCTTCAAGCCTTGGTAGACTCTGGAGCCGCAGGTAACTTCATGGATGGTGTCTGGGCGAAGGAGAATGGCGTTCCCTCTGAACCTCTAAGTGAACCCATGAGGGTCACTACATTGGATGGAAGCCCTTTGGGATCTGGACTTGTCACTCATGTCACTACCTCCTTGCGACTTTCAGTTTCACAACACCAGGAATTGATGAACTTTCATTTGATCTCCTGTTCCGAGTTCCCTCTCGTCCTTGGATACCCCCTGGCTTCACAGCCATAACCCTCACATCGACTGGTCTGTGGGCACTATCAAGCAGTGGGGTCCTACGTGCCAAGCTACTTGTATTTTCCAGAATTCCCCGAGTTCTACTCCCGAGTCTTTAGAATCCATCGACCTGACCCGAGTTCCCGAGTGTTACCATGACCTCAAACTGGTGTTTAGCAAACAGAGGGCCACCATGCTACCACCCCATAGACCTTACGATTGCCCCATCGACCTGTTTCCGGGCACTTGCCCCCCAGGGGTCGGATCTTTTCCCTATCTCCACCCGAACGAGCTGCTATGGATACCTACATCAAGGACGCTCTGGAAGCAGGCCTCATGCGTCCATCCACCTCCCGGCGGGAGCAGGGTTTTTCTTTGTGGCCAAGAAAGACGGTGGATTACGTCCTTGCATCGACTACCGGGGACTCAATGCCATAACCGTCCGTAACCGTTACCCGCTACCCCTTATGGCCACAGCCTTCGAGCTGCTCCAGGAAGCAGTTGTTTTCACTAAGCTTGACCTGCGGAACGCATACCATCTTGTGCGGATCAGACCTGGTGACGAGTGGAAGACCGCTTTCAACACGCCTACTGGTCACTATGAATACTTGGTGATGCCCTTCGGCCTGACCAACGCCCCAGCGGTGTTCCAAGCGCTCATAAACGATGTGCTTAGGGATATGCTTAACATATTTGTGTTCGTTTACTTGGATGACATCCTCATCTTTTCGAGCTCCCTTCAAGAACACACTAAGCATGTCAGACAAGTACTCAAACGCCTCCTGGACAGCCATCTGTACGTTAAGCCGGAAAAATGTGAATTCCATTCATCCCTTGTACAATTCCTGGGATTTGTAGTGGAACCCGGTCGAGTCCAAATGGACCCCAGGAAGGTAGGGGCGGTAGCGGATTGGCCCACCCCAAATCCGTTAAGGAAGTTCAGCGTTTCCTGGGCTTCACAAACTTTTACCGCAAGTTCATCAAGAACTTCAGCTTGGTGGCAGCCCCTCTCTCAGCTTTAACCAAGGGTGGCAATGCAAGGTTTTTGTGGGGAAGAGAAAGCTGAGACGGCCTTCCAAGGACTCAAGCAGCGCGTTCTCTCTGCTCCCATCCTGATACTACCGACTACGGATGAACCATTTGTGGTGGAGGTAGACGCATCAGAGGTTGGTGTTGGAGCTGTCCTGTCTCAGAGGGTGAAGACAAGAAGCTTCATCCGTGCGCTTTCTTCTCACACCGGCTTACCCCCGACTGAGAGGAACTACGATGTGGGGGATCGTGAACTCCTAGCGGTTAAGATGGCATTGAAGGAATGGAGACACTGGCTCGAGGGGGCTTCTCACCCGTTTCAAGTGCTTACGGACCACAAAAATCTGGAGTATATCCAGCAGGCGAAGCGGTTGAACTCTAGACAAGCTAGATGGTCTCTTTTCTTCAATCGATTCCAGTTTATCCTCACCTATCGGCCCGGGTCGAAGAATCTCAAACCGGATGCCCTGTCCGAGTCTACGCTCCTGCCATTCGAGATGACACGGACATGCCTGTCCTTCCTGCTGCTAAGATTGTGGCTCCGATCTCGTGGCAAGTTGAGGATACCGTGAGACGTGCTCAAGCTAGCGAACCGGACCCGAAAGGAGGTCCTGCCAATCGGTTGTTTGTCCCCAAGGCAGTGAGGACTCAGGTCCTTCTGTGGGGGCACTCCTCTCGCCTCACCTGTCATCCGGGCGTAGGTCGCACCTTGGAGTTCATCCAGCGTAAGTTCTGGTGGCCTACCATAAGAGAAGACGTTGCCACTTTCGTCAATGCCTGTCCCGTGTGCTGCCAGGGCAAATCTTCTCACCTCCGCCCTCAAGGACTCCTTCACCCTTTACCTGTTCCCCACAGACCCTGGTCCCATATCTCATTGGACTTTATTACTGGACTTCCTCCATCCCATGGCAATACTACTATCCTAGTCATAATCGACAGGTTTTCAAAGGCGGCCAGGTTCGTCCCTCTGACTAAGTTACCTTCTGCCAAGGAAACGGCTGAGTTGGTAATTAATCATGTGTTCCGAGTCTTCGGCATTCCTCAAGATATGGTTTCTGACAGAGGTCCCCAGTTCGCCTCAAGGTTTTGGAAGGCCTTCTGCCAACTCATGGGGGCTTCTGCCAGTCTATCTTCAGGGTACCATCCGGAGTCCAACGGCCAAACAGAGAGGATGAATCAAGAGCTGGAAACCACCCTCCGATGTATGACTCGTGACAACCCGTCCACATGGTCATCCTTTATTGTTTGGGCCGAATACGCGCACAACACCTTGCGCTCCTCCTCCACTGGTATGTCCCGCACGAGTGTCAGTTTGGCTATGCTCCTCCATTGTTCCCGGACCAGGAGGCAGAAGTCAGAGTGCCTTCAGCCTTGAAGTTCGTCAGACGCTGTCGGCTTATGTGGAGGAAGACCCGTCTTAATCTTATCGTTCCTCACAGAGGTACCAACAACAAGCCAACAGACGTCGCCGTCCCGGGCCTACCCTGCGCCCCGGCCAGAGAGTCTGGCTCTCCACAAGAAACTTACCTCTACGGGTGGAGTCTCGCAAGCTGTCCCAAAAATACATCGGTCCCTTCAAGGTTGCCAGGAGAGTTAACCCAGTTTCTTATCGCCTACACTTACCCAGATCCCTTAAGATTAATCCCACATTTCACATTTCATTGTTAAAACCTGTTGTTTTTTCTCCCCTTGTCCCGGCAGACAGACCTCCCCCTCCGCCTCGTGTCATTGGAGGCCAGCCGGCTTATACCGTCCATCGGATACTGGATTCCCGCCGGGTGCAGCGGTCCTGGCAGTATCTGGTGGACTGGGAAGGCTACGGTCCCGAGGAGCGCTCTGGGTTCCTGCCAAAGACATCCTGGATCCTGACCTCATTCGTCAGTTCAGGGCCCTCCACCCTGAGAGAGCTGGTAGGAACGTCAGGAGCCGTTCCTAGGGGGGGATTCTGTCAGGATTTGGCCAGGGTTGTTCCGGGTTTTGGTCACTAGATGCCCCCATTGTGCTTTTTGACCTTATGTTTTTCCCTTGTTCCCCATTATTATTTGCACCTGTACCTCGTTTTCCCTGATTGTATTTAAACCCTTAGTTTCCCTCAGTTCTGTGCTCTGTGTTTGTATGTTAGCACCCAGCCTAGTGTTCTGTGTTTTCCTGTCGATTCCGGTGGATGCTCTTGTGGAATTCTGTTTTTGTTTTGGTGTCTCTTGAGGCTTTTTGTGCTATTCCTACCACCTTTTGGATTTGCCATTTTTGTATTTAAGGACTTCTCCTTTTTACTTTGTCAAAATACCGTCTTAGTACTGCTGTGTCTGCCTCATCTTCTGGGTTCTGCTGACTATTCGTGGCTCAGTTGGTAAGAAGTGACTCTTTCTCCTTGAGACCCAGGTTCAGTAACCGGGTCCTGACTTCAGTATCACTACTTACACCATCATCTGCTCATCATCTGCTCATCTATCACTCCAGTGTTAATCTGCTAAATTGTAATTACTTTGCTACTATGGCTATTCTGACCATACCTCCTCTAATACCATTTTATTATACACTGTATATAGACTTTCTTTTCTTTCTATTGTGTTATTGACTGCAATAAACATTTTATTCCATGTGTAGCTTCTGTGTTGTTTCTGTCGCACTGTTTTGCTTTATCTTGGCCAGGTCGCAGTTGTAAATGAGAACTTGTTCTCAACTAGCTTACCTGGTTAAATAAAGGTGAAATAAAAAATAAATAAAAAATGTCAAATTATTTGTTATTTTTCTTTTTTTTTCTACTTATCTATTATTAGACTTATTTTTCTTTAAAATGCTGTTGGTTAAGGGCTTGCAAGTAAGCATTCACTGTAAGGTCGACACCTGTTGTACTCAGCGCATTTAACAAATAACATTTGATTTGATTTGGGGTGAAGGTTCACCTTCCAACAGGACAACGACCCTAAGCACACAGCCAAGACAACTTAAGAGTGGTTTCGGGATGCGTCCCTGAATGCCCTTGAGTGGCCCAGCCAGAGCCCGGTCTTGAACTCGATCAAACATCTCTGGAGAGAGATGAAGAACAGTGCAGTGACACCCCCATCCAACCTGGCAGAGCTTGAGAAGATCTGCAGAGAAGAATGAGAGAAACTCCCCAAATACAGGTATGCCAACCTTGTAGCGTCATACCCAAGAAGACTCGAGGCTGTAATTTCTGTCAAATGTGCTTCAACAAAGTATTGAGTAAAGGCTCTGAATACTTATGTTATTCTGATATTTCCGTTTATTTTTTTTATACATTTGCAACATTTAGTTTTGTCATCATGGGGTATTGTGTGTAGATTTATGAGAAAAAAACAACAATTTTATACATTTTAGAATAAGGCTGTAACGTATCAAAATGTGGCAAAGGTCAAGCGGTCTGAATACTTTCCAAATGCACTGTATAATAGTTATATATTGTACAATCTGTGTGTTTCCCTTCTTTTTATTGGCCCTGGGCCAGGTCAAGGTCCGGTATCTCAAACTCATCTTAAGGCTAAATTCATCTTAGAACGTAGGATCCTATTTTCAACAATGAACTTAGCCTAAGATACGTTTATATTTATCTGTTGGACAGTGTCAGAGTGCCACTCATTTTGATAATTTGTGTCGTATTAAACAATATTATGATAATGTATCCTGTCTTGTAGGCCTAAGATCTTCCCACTACATGTGTAAATCCTAAAAATGCTTCTGCTGAACTGTATTTGACTAGGCAAATGAAATGACAGAATGAGTTATATTAAAGGATTTTTCTTTACTGAAAGTACCATTTACATTATTGATCTCAAAGTAAAATGAGTTCACCTACATTGGCTACAATCAGATAATCAAAGTTGGTCAATATTAATGCAAGCTGTGAGGTTGCAATTAAGGGGTTGTGTTCATTTTTCTCATCAAGAGGGCATTGATTAGATTTAGTGCTAATTAAATCAAAAGTCAGGCTGGATATTGTCTATGCTAACTAGTTTAGGGACAACAGATGCTCAACAGATGCAAAAACTGGTTGAATCAACTTTGTTTCTACGTCATTTCAACAACAAAATATAAATGTGATGATGTTGAATCAACGTTGAAAGCTGATTGGATTTGCGAAACATCATTAAGGTAAGGGAATTTTGTATTTTTTTCACCCAACCTTTCACCTAAATACATAGACATGGTGGCATGTTTTGTTTATTTCATGTTGAATTCACGTGAGTTGACAACTTAACCAAATGTAAATCAAAACGAGGTGTAGAACTGCATTAAAACCTATTTATCCACGTGTACAATGGGCATTGCCTTGAGAGCATTATTCCCCATGGCGTGATAAACTAATTTAATGGAGTCTGAAGGCTATTTTATCTATGATAAATAAACGCAACTTGCAACAATTTCAACGATTTTACTGAGTTACAGCTCATATAAGGAAATTAGTCAATTGCAATAAATTAATTTGGCACTAATCTATGGTTTTCACATGACTGGGCAGGGGCACAGACATGGGTGGGAAGGTATAGGCCCACCCACTGGGGATTCAGGCCTAGCGAATCAGAGTTTTTCCCCACAAAAGTGCTTTATTACAGACAGAAATACTCCTCAGTTTCATCAGCTGTTTGGGTGGCTGGTCTCAGACGATCTTGCAGGTGAATGAGCCAGATGTGGAGGTCCTGGGCTGGTGTGGTTACACGTTGCCTGCGGTTGTGTGGCAGGTTGGACTTACTGCCAAATTCTCCAAAATGACGTTGGTCGTGACTTATGGTAGAGAAATTAACATAACATTCTCTGGCAACAGTTCTGGTGGACATTCCTGCAGTCATCATCACAATTGCATGTTCCCTCAACTTCAGACATCTGTGGCATTGTGTTGTGTGACAAAACTGCACATTTTAGAGTGGCCTTTTTTATCCCTATCACAAGGTGCACCTGTGTATTGATCGTGTTGTTTAATCAGCTTCTTGATATGCCACACCTGTCAGGTAGATGGATTACCTTGGCAAAGGAGAAATGCTCACTAACAGGGATGTAAACAAATTTGTGCACAACATTTGAGGGAAATCAGCTTTTTGTGCTTTAGGAACATTTCTGGGATCTTTTATTTCAGCTCACGAAAGATGGGACCAACACTTTACATGTTGTGTTTATATTTCTGCTCCGTCTGTATGATAATGAGTATCAAGTGTTGATTTGCTGCTCACATTTAACAGGTCTCCCTAGTAAAAATAGATCCTTAATCTCTAAGAGATGTCCTTTATAAATAAATTATAAATAAATCAATACATTCAAAGTGTCACTATTCTCCTGTTCACTCACCTCTTGACAGCGGTTGTCTTCTCTTTGACCTGTTTCTGGTCTGTTGGAAACTCAGGCTTCTGGAGCAGAAAGCCAATCTTGTGTTTGATGTCTTTGGCACTGAGGGAGGAGAGAGAGTGGGTAGTGTTTGGCTACAGAATGTATTAAAACATCTCACAGTCGTGTGTCCTATTATATGTAATGCACTTACTGTATAACAGAACCAAGATGCCTGGCACACAAGGCTCGTATTCAACATACATTACTGTCTGAAAATATCCCATTGCAGCACAGACATGACACCTTTTCAATTGTTAGAATCTCACATGACATGTTGCATTACTTTTGTTGCATCAAATTTTAAACTAAGCATTTTCCAACTGTTACTGTTGCATCTCTCCTCTTCCAAACAACTCAATACATGTTCCATACACATTGATAGTGATCTACAACAACATGCTAACAAACTAGAATAACCATCTTACCTTTTTAAGCAGGTTGCTGGCAGTGTTGCTAATCCCTTACACATGTTGTATGTTTGCTCAATCCAAATCTAGGAGAATTATTTGCAGTGTTTTGGAGTTAAGAGGAGAAGTCTGTAATAGTATGACTGTTTGTCCTCACAGTGTTTCAGTGGTATGCTGTGTCTTGGTGAAATCTCCCACAGTTGGGGTTTTATACAGCCACAGCGCTCACACACAGACGGAGAGCCAATCACAGCCCTCACTGGGATAAGTATGCTCAATCAATTCTCTCAAAGGGGGGAAATAATATGAGCAGGTATTTGTCATTGACTGCCTGTTACCCACTGAAGTGGGCATAGCAGCGTGTGGAGGAAATGTAATGCAGTGAAACTGTTATGTGGCTGATTGTTGTACCCACTGAAGTGGGTAACAGAAACAAAAGGTGTTTTTCATAGAAGAAGAGAAGGTGATTTCCATTGTCCTCCCTCTTTGGAACGATTTAGGGTAATTATGTTCTTGTAAAGAAGCCAAAGATGTGCAGATACTTTCTTTATTTGCCAATATGATTTGTCCAATATTGCTTTTGCCACCTTGGATTATCATGTCCTCTTCTCAATGTTTTGGATCAGTGGCTTGTGGATGGTGTTGACATACTAGCTTATACTGGCTCTCGCTTTGGTTGCATTGATTGAGTCAACATTGTATTGACTTACACATTTGTGCGTGCACATGATGTATAAGGACAAGGTATGAATGGCTCGGATTGAACCTTTGTTGTTTGCACACCACTAGACTGTGTAAGCCTGCTGAGCTAATGTCTAGGTATTAGTTCAGAGAGATAGCACAAATCTTCAGGTCTCAGGCTAGGATGATCATTATGCGAGCGTGGTTCTCCAAACTGCTACAAAAAGGTTTAATTTCAAACTCCACATCCTCAGAACATTCCCTCAGCCTCTCCTTTCATCATCCTTTGATCTACATGCAGGCAGTGGTGTACTTAAATAAAAAATACCTTAAGTAGTACTTAAGTCGTTTTTGTGGGTATATTTTTAACAACTTTTACTTTACTACATTTCAAATCAAATCAAATTTATTTATATAGCCCTTCGTACATCAGCTGATATCTCAAAGTGCTGTACAGAAACCCAGCCTAAAACCCCAAACAGCAAGCAATGCAGGTGTAGAAGCACGGTGGTTAGGAAAAACTCCCTAGAAAGGCCAAAACCTAGGAAGAAACCTAGAAAGGAACCAGGCTATGTGGGGTGGCCAGTCCTCTTCTGGCTGTGCCGGGTAGAGATTATAACAGAACATGGCCAAGATGTTCAAATGTTCATAAATGACCAGCATGGTCGAATAATAATAAGGCAGAACAGTTAAGACTGGAGCAGCAGCACGGCCAGGTGGACTGGGGACTTCAAGGAGTCATCATGTCAGGTAGTCCTGGGGCATGGTCCTAGGGCTAGGTCCTCCGAGAGAGAGAAAGAAAGAGAATTAGAGAGAGCATATGTGGGGTGGCTAGTCCTCTTCCGGCTGTGCCGGAGTGGAGATTATAACAGAACATGGCCAAGATGTTCAAATGTTCATAAATGACCAGCATGGTCGGAATAATAATAAGGCAGAACAGTTGAAACTGGAGCAGCAGCACGGCCAGGTGGACTGGGGACAGCAAGGAGTCATCATGTCAGGTAGTCCTGGGGCATGGTCCTAGGGCTCAGGTCCTCCGAGAGAGAGAAGGAGAGAATTAGAGAACGCACACTTAGATTCACACAGGACACCGAATTGGACAGGAGAAGTACTCCAGATATAACAAACTGACCCCAGCCCCCGACACATAAACTACTGCAGCATAAATACTGGAGGCTGAGACAGGAGGG